>NW_017197916.1:0-7886 GCF_001704415.2 Capra hircus
CTGCACTGCCTCGATTTTCACGCAGAGGATCAGCTCAGACCACGGTGGCACGTGGGACAGCCCTGTGGGAAAGCCTCGTCGGAAAGCCTCGAGGAAAAGTCACAGATCCCTTGATCCACGCGACGGGAGGCGTGACACTGCTGCTACAGCGGGAGGAAAGCGCACGTGCATGCCCCCACACAAGACGAGGAATGCTCCCTTGGGAGACTCCAGAAGTACCCAAGATCCATGTCAGCACTGGAGAGGAATCCTCAGGTTCCAGCAAAACTCCACGCAAGGTCTTTAGGCTCTGATATCGCCCGGGAGAGGAATCCAGAAAGCCCCCTAGCAATTCGATAGGGACTGGCCTTTCCACAGGCCACCAGAGCGTGTCCATGGGGTCCTCGTCATGACTCGATGAGGACCTGCCGCAAATCGAGAATATCCAGGAGGTTCTCAACTCCAGGCGAGATGAGGCCCATTCCGGTAAGGCTTCTCGAGGCTAATCACACATAACCTCTGGAACTTCAAAAAGGTACTTCACACCCTTGCTACAAATCAAGAAGTTCCTCGACATACCCGTCTCACTCGAGAGGAAGCACGAGGGTCCCGCCCACATCCAGAGGAGCCCCGTTTTCCGCCTCATAGCTCGAGAGGAGGGATCCTTTCCCTGCGTGGTCGGAAAGAATTCCCGGCGTTCCCGTCGCATCTCCAGTAGAGTGCTCTCAACAGGAAACGAGAGAGGAATTCCAGGGTCATGCCACCATACCAAGAGTTCACCAGATGTCTCAGTCCATGCCAGAGGAACCTGTTTTCCCTGCACTGCTCGACTTTCATGCCGAGGAGCGACTCTCACAACGGTGGCCCGTCGGACAGCCTGTGAGAACCCTAACTCCTGGAAAGCCACCTGGCATGACGCTGGAGTTCCTCTCGACTTTACTGTTGAGAGTGCCTCCTCTTGAGAATGTGGCCGGAAAGCCTGGAATTCTTTCGCGACCAAGCAGGAAAGGATCCCTCATCTCGAACTACGAGGCCGAAAGGGGGCTCCTCTGGATGTGGGCAGGACTCTCGTGCTTCCTCTCGAGTGGAGACGGGTATGTCGGGGAAATTCTTGAGTTGAAGCAAGGGTGTGAAGGACCCTTTGAAAGTTCCAGACGTTAGGTGTGTTTAGCCTCGAGAAGCCTCAGCGGAAATGGGCCTCATCTCGCCTGGAGGGGAGAACCTCCTGGATTTTCTCGAGTTACAGCAGGTACTCTCGACTTACGACGGGGACATCAGGAACCTCTCTGGTGGCCACAGGACAGGCCAGTCCCCATGTGAGTTGTTAGGGGATTTTCAAGATTCCTCTCCCGTCGATGCCGGGGCCTAAGACCTAGTGTGGAGTCCCGGGCCGGAACCTAAGGATTACTCTCCAGTGCTGAAATGGATCTTGGGATACTTCTGGAGTTTCCACTGGGGAGTCGATTCTCTTCTTGGGTGGGGGCATGCACGTGCACTTTCCTCCGAGCTGTACCAGCAGTGTCAGGCTTCCCGTTGCGTGGATCAAGGGATCTGTGGCTTTCCCTTGAGGATTTCCCAAGAGGATTTACCACGAGGCTTTCCAACTAGGGCTTTCGCACAGGGATATCCACGTGCAACCGTGCTGTGAGTCGAATCGATCCTCGGCTTGAAAGTCGGGCAGTGCAGGGAAAACAGGTTTCCCTGAATGGACTGACATATCTGGGGACTCTGGAATGGTGGCACGACCCTGGAGTTCCTCTCGGCTTTCCTGTGGAGAGCATCTCCTCATGAGATGCGTCGGGAACTCCGGGAATTCTTTCCCGACCACGCAGGGAAAGGATCCATCCTCTCGAGCTATGAGGTGGAAACGGGGCTCCTCTGGATGTGGCGGGACTCTCGTGCTTCCTCTCGAGTGGAGACGGGTGTGTCGGGGAACTTCTTGAGTTGCAGCAAGGGTGTGAAGGACCCATTGGAAGTTCCAGAGGTTAGGTGTGATTTGCCTGGAGACGCCTCAGCAGAAATGGGCCTCATCTCGCCTGGAGGGGGAGAACCTCCTGGATTGTCTCGAGTTGTGGCAGGTGCTCTCGACTTACGACGGGGACTTCAGGGACCCGCTCTGGTGGCCTCAGGAAATGCCAGTCCCCAAGCGAGTTGCTCGGGGCCTCTCGGGATTCCTCTCTCCGTCGATGCCGGGGCCTAAGACCTTGTGAGGAGTCAGTGCCGGAACCTGAGGATTCCTCTCCAGTGCTGACATGGATCTTGGGTACTTCTGGAGTCTCCCCATGGGAGTCAGACCTCATCTCGAGTGGGGGCATTCACGTGCGCTTTCCTCCCGAGCTGTAGCACACAGTGTCACGCTTCCCTTCACGTGGATCAAGGGGTCAGTGGCTTTCCCTCGAGGCTTTCCCACGAGGCTTTCCCACGACGCTTTCCCAAAGGGCTGTCCCACGTGCCACCGTGGTGTGAGTCTCTCCTCGGTTTGAAAGTCGAGGCAGTGCAGGGAAAACAGGTTTCCCTGGAATGGACTGAGACATCTGGGGCCTTGGGAATGGTGGCACGACCCTGGAGTTCCTCTCGCGTTTCCTGTGGAGAGCGCCTCCTCTTGAGATGCGATGGCATCGCCGGGAATTCTTTCCCGACCACGCAGGGATAGGATCTCTCTTCTCGAGCTATGAGGCCGAAATGGGGTTCCTCCGGATGTGTGCGGGACTCTCGTGCTTCCTCTCGAGTGGACACGGGTATCTCGGGGAACTTCTTGAGTTGCAGCAAGGGTGTGAAGGACCCTTTGGAAGTTCCAGAGGTTAGGTGTGATTAGCCTCGAGACGCCTCAGCGGAAATGGGTGTCATCTCGCCTGGAGGGGAGAACCTCCTGCATTTTCTCGAGTTGCGGCAGGCGCTCTCGACTTACATCGGGGACCACAGGGACCCGCTCTGGTGGCCTCAGGAAAGGCCAGTCCCCATGCGAGTTGCTCGGAGGCCTCTCGGGATTCCTCTCCCGTCGATGCCGGGGCCTAAGACCTTGTGTGGAGTCGGTGCCGGAACCTGAGGATTCCTCTCCAGTCCTGACATGGATGTTGGGGGTACTTCTGGAGTCTCCCCAGGGGAGTCAGTCCTCGTCTCGATTCGGGGCATGCACGTGCGCTTTCTCCCGAGCTGTAGCAGCAGTGTCACAATTCCCGTCGAGTGGATCAGGGGATCAATGGCTTTCCCTCAAGCTTTCCTCGAGGCTTTCCACGAGGCTTTCCCACAGGGCTGTCCCACGTGCCACCGTGGTGTGAGTCGATCCTCGGCTTGAAAGTCTAGGCACAGAGGGAAAGATGGCGGACGAATAGGACGGGAAGATCACTTTCTCCCTCACAAATTCCTCAAAAGAACATTTCAACGCGAGCAAACTCCACAAAAACTTCTGTAGGCTGGCATAGGACATCAGGCAACCAGAAAAGCAGACCATTGTCTTCAAAAACAGATATTTAATCTTTGCTCTTAGATTTTTGTTGTCAATTTTGTTCATTTAAAAACCCAAACTTCACTACCCAAGTTTACCTGAGAGCGAGATTACTGGCTTGACCACTCTCTCCTCCTCTGGACTCTCCTTTTTCTCCACCAGGTGGCCTCTCTCTCTTTTTCTCCCCATCTCTTCTCTATCCAACTCTGTGAATCTCTGTGTGTTCCAGACGGTAGAGAACACCTAAGGAACTGGTTACTGGCAGGATTTGTCTCTCTCCTACTCATTCCTCTCTCTTATCCTCCTGGTAACCTCTGTCTACTTCCTCCCTCTCCTCTTCCCCGTATAACTCTGTAAATACCTCTGAGCGGTCCAGACTATAGAGCACACATATGGAAATGACTACTGGCTAGCTTGCTCTCTCCTCTCTTGATCTCACCGCATCTCATTCCAGTCACCTCTAACTACCCCCTCCATCTTCTCTTCTCCTTGTAACTCAGTGAACCTCTCTGAGTGTCCCTCAATGTGGAGAAACTTTTCATCTTTAACCTAGATATTTTATCATTGGTGCTGTATAGATGGAGAAGTCTAGAGGCTACTGTAAAAATAAAACTGAAAACCAGAAGCAGGAAGCTTAAATCCAAAGCCTGAAAACATTAGAGAACTCTTGAATTCAGGGAACATTAAGCAATAGGAGCTCATCAAATGCCTTCATACCTACACCGAAACCAAGCTCACCCAAGGGCCAACAAGTTCCAAAACAAGACATACCACGCAAATTCTCCAGCAACACAGGAACACTCCCCTGAGCTTCAATATACAGGCAGCTCAAAATTATCCCAAAACCTTTGATGTCTCATAACCCATTACGGGTCACTCCACTGCACTCCAGAGAGAAGAAACCCAGCTCCACCCACCAAAACTCCAACACAAGCCTCCCTAACCAGGAAACCTTGACAAGCCACTGATAGAACCCCACCCAAAGTGAGGAAGCTCCATAATAAAGAGAACTCCACAAATTACCAGAATATAAAAAGGCCACCCCAAACGCAGCAATATAACCAAGATGAAGAGACAGAGGAACACTCAGCAGGTAAAGGAACAGGAGAGTTGCCCCAAACCAAACAAAAGAGGAAGAAGTAGGGAATCTACCGGAGAAGGAATTCCGAATATTGATAGTGAAAATGATCCAAAATCTTGAAATCAAAATGGAAACACAGATAAATAGCCTAGAGACAAGGATGAGAAGATGCAAGAAAGGTTTAACAAGGACCTAGAAGAAATAAAAAAAGAGTCAAAATATAATGAATAACGCAATAAATGAGACCAAAAACACTCTGGAGGCAACAAATAGTAGAATAATGGAGGCAGAAGATAGGATTAGTGAAATAGAAGATAGAATGGTAGAAATAAATGAATCAGAGAGGAAACAAGAAAAACCAATTAAAAGAAACGAGGACAATCTCAGAGACCTCCAGGACAATATGAAACGCTCCAACATTCGAATTATAGGAGTCCCAGAAGAAGAAGACAGAAAGAAAGATCATGAGAAAATCCTTGAGGAGATAATAGTTGAAAACTTCCCTAAAATGGGGAAGAAAATAATCACCCAAGTCCAAGAAACACAGAGAGTTCCAAATAGGATAAACCCAAGGCGAAACACCCCAAGACACATATTAATCAAATTAACAAAGATCAAACACAAAGAACAAATATTAAAAGCAGCAAGGGAAAAACAACAAATAACACACAAGGGATTCCCATAAGGATAACAGCTGATCTTTCAATAGAAACTCTTCAGGCCAGGAGGAATGGCAAGACATACTTAAAGTGATGAAAGACAATAACCTACAGCCCAGATTACTGTATCCAGCAAGGATCTCATTCAAATACGAAGGAGAAATCAAAAGCTTTACAGACAAGCAAAAGCTGAGAGAATTCAGCACCACCAAACCAGCTCTCCAACAAATTCTAAAGGATATCCTCTAGACAGGAAACACGAAAAGGGTGTATAAACCCGAGCCCAAAACAATAAAGTAAATGGTAACGGGATCATACTTATCAATAATCACCTTAAACGTAAATGGGTTGAACGCCCCAACCAAAAGACAAAGACTGGCCGAATGGATACCAAAACAAGACTCCTCTATATGCTGCTACAAGAGACCCACCTCAAAACAAGGGACACATACAGACTGAAAGTGAAGGGATGGAAAAAGATATACCACGCAACAGAGACCAAAAGAAAGCAGGAGTGGCAATACTCATATCCGATAAATAGACTTTAAAACAAAGGCTGTGAAAAGAGACAAAGAAGGCCACTACATAATGATCAAAGGAACAATCCAAGAAGAAGATATAACAATTATAAATATATATGCACCCAATATAGGAGCACCGCAATATGTAAAGAAATGCTAACAAGTATGAAAGGGAAATCAACAATAACACAATAATAGTGGGAGACTTTAATACCCCACTCACACCTATGGACAGATCAACTAAACAGAAAATTAACAAAGAAACGCAAACTTTAAATGATACATTAGATCAGTTAGACCTAATTGATATCTATAGGACATTTCACCCCAAAACAATGAATTTCACCTTTTTTCTCAAGTGCTCATGGAACCTTCTCCAGGATAGATCACATCCTGGCCATAAATCTAAACTTGATAAATTCAAAAAACTCGAAATCATTCCAAGCATCTTTTCTGACCATAATGCATTAAGATTTAGATCTCAATTACAGGAGAAAAACTATTAAAATTCCAACACATGGAGGTTGAACAACACACTTCTGAATAACCAACAAATCACAGAAGAAATCAAAAAGAAATCAAAATATGCATAGAAACTAATGAAAATGAAAACACAACAACCCAAAACCTGTGGGACACTATAAAAGCAGTGCTAAGAGGAAAGTTCATAGCAATACAGGCATACCTCAAGAAACAAGAAAAAAAGTCAAATAAATAACCAACTCTACAACTAAAGCAACTAGAAAAGGAAGAGTTGGAGAACCCAGGTTAGTAGAAGGAAAGAAATCTTAAAAATTAGGGCAGAAAAAATGCAAAAGAAACAAAAGAGACCATAGCAAAAATCAACAAAGCCAAAAGCTGGTTCTTTGAAAGGGATAAATAAAATTGACAAACCATTAGCCAGACTCATCAAGAAGCAGAGAGAGAAAAATCAAATCAATAAAATTAGAAATGAAAATGGAGAGATCACAACAGACAACACAGAAATACAAAGATCATAAGAGACTACTATCAGCAATTGTATGCCAATAAAATGGACAATGTGGAAGAAATGGACAAATTCTTAGAAAAGTACAATTTTCAAAACTGAACCAGGAAGAAATAGAAAATCTTAACAGACCCATCACAAGCACGGAAATTGAAACTGTAATCAGAAATCTTCCAGCAAACAAAAGCCCAGGTCCAGATGGCTTCACAGCTGATTCTACCAAAATTTCGAGAAGAGCTAACACCTATCCTCCTCAAACTCTTCCAGAAAATTGCAGAGGAAGGTAAACTTCCAAACTCATTCTATGAGGCCACCATCACCCTAATACCAAAACCTGACAAAGATGTCACAAAAAAAGAAAACTACAGGCCAATATCACTGATGAACATAGATGCAAAAATCCTCAACAAAAATTCTAGCAATCAGAATCCAACAACACATTAAAAAGATCATACACCATGACCAAGTGGGCTTTATCCCAGAGATGCAAGGATTCTTCAATATCCGTAAATCAATCAATGTAATTCACCACATTAACAAATTGAAAAATAAAAACCATATGATTATCTCAATAGATGCAGAGAAGGCCTTTGACAAAATTCAACATCCATTTATGATAAAAACTCTCCAGAAAGCAGGAATAGAAGGAACATACCTCAACATAATAAAAGCTATCTATGACAAACCCACAGCAAACATTATCCTCAATGGTGAAAAATTGAAAGCATTTCCGCTAAAGTCAGGAACAAGACAAGGGTGTCCACTTTCACCGCTACTATTCAACATAGTTCTGGAAGTTTTGGCCACAGCAATTAGAGCAGAAAAAGAAATAAAAGGAATCCAAATTGGAAAAGAAGAAGTAAAACTCTCACTGTTTGCACATGACATGATCCTCTACATGGAAAACCCTAAAGACTCCACCAGAAAATTACTAGAGCTAATCAATGAATATAGTAAAGTTGCAGGATATAAAATCAACACACAGAAATCCCTTGCATTCCTATACACGAATAATGAGAAAGTAGAAAAGAAATTAAGGAAACAATTCCATTCACCATTGCAACGAAAAGAATAAAATACTTAGGAATATATCTACCTAAAGAAACTAAAGACCTATATATAGAAAACTATAAAACACTGATGAAAGAAATCAAAGAGGACACTAATAGATGGAGAAAATATACCATGTTCATGGATCGGAAGTTTAGATCGG
>NW_017197917.1:0-7886 GCF_001704415.2 Capra hircus
GCCCACACGCGGGCACTACTGAGCTTGAGCAGAGAGCTACTACTGAGCCCACACACGGCGACTACTGAGCCACGTGCCCTAGAGGTCATGCTCCGCGATGAGAGAAAGAGAATCGACCGCAATGAGAAGCCCACGCACTGTGGGGAGAAAGGCTCTGTGCAGTGAGCAAGACCCAGCACAGCCAAAAATAAATAAATTAATCAATTTTTTTTGTTTTTAAAGATCAAGACAAGAGCTGGTCTTTGGTTAAACAGACCCTCCCTTTGTGGTTAGGCGTCCCGTCAGCTCCTGGGTCACCTGCTGCTAGGATGAGACATTTTATTTTCATGTCATTAGGGAGGGGCTTGCTGACCCAAGGACCACGGGAGGGGATAACTCTCCAGAGGCAAACGGGAAGACCCTCACCACTGAAAGCTGGGGATGGATGGAAGCAGCAAGGACTGCTGCTTCAGGCTCCTCTGGAAAGAAGCCATCTGTGATCTCTATGCCTGCCCCCTACCCCTGCCAGGCTCTCTCTGCTGCTGATCCGGAGCCTCGCTCCTTCCAAACCCAGGACCTCAGCTGGCTGCTCCTGCCCCCTCCCCACTCCAGTCACCGCACACACATGTTGGGGCTGCCGGGCTTGTCTTGGGTTTTTTATTCCAATTGATCGCTTAGAGATGAAACCTGCCTCAGCTGGAGGTAAACATTTTATTTCTATCCTGACTTCCTTAGGTGATGGAGAGCAGCAATTTGCTGGCTTGTGCCGAAGAAGGCCAAGTCTGTCTCTTGTCCTAGAGGTAATTACCACTACCTGATCCTCAGAGAGAGCGTCTGGTTGTGTCTCCATTTGGCCGAGGCTGGCTGGATGTTGTGCTTAATGGTTTCATTACTTCTGTCAACAACAGCTGGCGATGAGGAGCCATTTATCACAACTTCAGCTCTGAAAGGGGGGGAAAAAAAGAGGAAGAGGGGAGACATGATCTGTTAGCAAGCCAATGACAAGCCAATAGTTTTGTTTTTGCACGAGAGCTTGAATGTAAACTTCTTCGGAGGAGCAAAATTGCAGTTATTACCTGGGAAGGGAAGGAAGTCTATTTATCTTCTAGAATGCACCAATTCTCTCCTCAGGTATAACCTACATATATTCTGGGAGACAGGAAAATAAACTGTCTTTCTCCCCTCTCCCACCCACAATGTTTCCTCTGAGTGAAACTTAGCAGTCACTGTCGGAATAGTAATCCATCTTCAAGCCACTTTTGCAAAACTCTGCAGAGCACTTGCATTAACAACTTCGTATCATAAGATGGTTTGCAAACTTAATAAAGAGGAAAACAAAACTCATATTGGGGCAATGGGATGTAGCCTTATCTCATTATCCCTCGTTTGTAAGATGCCTCTTCAAATACCGCCTTGTTCCAGAGTTATTCGTGCTCTGTTTCTCTTCCCCACTAGACTGGCAGCAGGGGAGCCTCCTCACTCGTTTCTGCATTCCCAATGGTCTAACATAGCAGATGCTCAATAAATAAGTGCTTGCTGAATTTGAATTTGACCCTAGGGGAGCCTGGATGGATGAAGTTGCTGGCTGGCTCTGAATGCCTGAGGCCACTCATACATAATTCTGGGTGCGTACCATCATCTTCCCACCTGACTCAGGCATTACAGGACCTGCTTGAATTCAGCTGCTGGAAATCTATGCTAGTGGGTTTCTAAGAAACCAGGTTTACAATTACATCTCTAAAGGCAGCGCAGGAACCACAGTGGTGCATGTGGGTCACATCGCAAGTTCCTTTTGTGGCGTGCTGACGGCACATTCTCTCAGTCAGAATGACAAGTGGATTTGTGATGCCAAAGTCTGGAGCTTGAAAGGATTCAAAACCAAACATCTATGTCCTCTGCATTTACCTTGGAACAGCCATGCTAAAAGAGATGAAATCCTTTTAAACAGGTCTAAACCCAGGGCTCTATTTTGCTTTTTGTAGGTAGAAGAAGAAAATTTACTTGGGGGACTCGCTTTCTCCCCACATACCTCCATTCCCCAAACTTCTGACTCCTCTGGCTGATACTACTTGTCAGGAGATTCAAAAATATGCACCTTTGGCAGAGAACGGAAAATTCAAGGGTTTTGAGTATTCCCTCCAGCTGACAGGCCTATAGGGAGCTATCAAAGGAAACAGAAGACCTGACCCTTTGCAATATTTGCTGTTTTCATGAACAGAGGCAGAGGGTGTAGTGGAGAGATTTCACAAGGTGTGAGACTACAGGCAAATTACTTTATCACTCTGAGCCCTCAGTTTCCCCATTTACAGAAAGAGGGTGTGGAAGAGGAAGATATTCTCTGAATCGGGACTAGGCATGGTCCCACCATAGCCAGTGGCAAGTCTGGGTCTGTTGGCTTGTAAAGCATTTTCTCACTCTCCAGCATCAAGCTGTCCTCTGGCCAAAGACTGTCATTTGGGGAAACACTCTTTAAGATTTAGAGTGCACCTTCAGTAATCATGGGCTTCCCTTGTGGCTCAGCTGGTAAAGAATCCACCTGCAATGTGGGAAACCCGGGTTCGATCCCTGGGTTGGGAAGATCCCCTGGAGAAAGGAAAGGCTACCCACTCCAGTACTCTGGCCTGGAGAATTCCATGGACTGTATAGTCCGTGGGGTCACAAACAGTCAGACATGACTGAGTGACTTTCCACTTCACTTTCAATAATCAAGGTTAACAGTTCTGAGATGACTTCCTAAATATTTTTAAGAGGTCTCAACAAAGTTTCTGAGTGCTCTAGTTTCCATCTTTATCTCTCCCTATGAAATTGGGTGAAAATCCTGATTCCTTTCAGAGTCTCCATTATTTGGCAAAAATTCAAGTTATGACTAAGCTCATTGGTGGCTCAAGTGCCTCCAAGTGGGTGGGCTCCTTTTCAGAAAGACTCTTACCCATCTGAATTTTCCATCTCCCAGCCTCTAGACCGGGGCCATTTCCTGGGCTCTTCTATCAACAGCCCCCTCCCCCCGCCCGCACACACACGCTGATTAGAGGAAATGCAAAGCCAAAGTGAAACGAAACAGATCTATTTGCTAAGTAAGAAGGGCACCATCCAGCAAAGAGGAGAAGCAGATTAATAGCTGCCTTACAGCAAAAACAAATGAACACAAAATCTAATTTACAAACCTATTAGATTTGCTATGTAAGCTGTTCACAGCTGATCTGATTGTACCTCTGCCTCCAGAATTCCTGCAAGACAAAGGAAATGCATTATTTATAAATCCAGCTCTTTTTTACAAAGCCCTCTTCAGTCGCCAAGAGTCCTGCAGCCCACCTTGGAGAAGTACAAAGGGAGGATGCATTATTGCCCCGGCTTCTCCAGAATGGACAGCATCCTGATCTAGCCACAAATCCGTCTTTGAGGGGGAAGCTGACCTCTGGTCCTTTCCTGCCTCCCACTTGAGCACTGTTTCAATTCCCACCTAGGTTTCCACTTGAGAATTTTATCTGACTTCGAGACAGACTCCTCTGGGATTCATCCCCTCTGGTTAACCCCACAGGCTAGCATGCTTTAGCACAACTCAGCACCTGTTGTAGCATGACTCGGCCTTAACTCTAGCCTGACTCAGCATCTGCCCTTCGTCTTTTGCTTTCACTTACCTTTATAAAAGTGAAAGACGAGAGTGAAAAGGTTAGCCTAAAAACAAAGATCATGGCATCCAGTCCCATCACTTCATGGCAAACAGATGGGGGAAAAGTGTAAATAGTGGCAGCTTGTTTTCTTGGGCTCTAAAATCACTGTGGACAGTGACTTCAGCCTAGAAATTAAAAGACTCTTGCTCCTTGGAGGAAAGATATGACAAAACCTGTACAAAACCTGTATTAAAAAGCAGAGACATCACTTTGCCTACAAAGGTTCATATAGTCAAGGCTATGATTTTTCCAGCAGTCATGTACAGATGTGAGAATGAATCATGAAGAAGGCTGAGTGCCAAAGTAATGATGCTTTTGAGCTGTGGTGTTGGAGAAGACTCTTGAGACTCCCTTGGACAGCAAGGAGATCCAACAAGTCTATCCTAAAGGAATTATGCCCTGAATATTCACTGGAGGGACTGATGCTGAAGCTGAAGCTCCAACACTTTGGCCACCTGATGCAAAGAGCTGACTCACTGGAAAAGAACCCGATGCTGGGAAAGATTGAAGGCGGGAGAAGAGGACGACAGAGGGTGAGATGGTTGGATGGCATCACTGACTCAATGGACGTGAGTCTGAGCACGCTCCAGGAGTTGGTGATGGACAGGGAAGCCTGGTGTGCTGCAGTCCATGGGGTCACAAAGAGTCAGACACGGCTGAGCGACTGAACAACAGCAACAACAACTTGTGCTGAGCTGTTGTCCACCATATTGTCTCCAAACTTAAGATCTCAGAAGTTCAACAGAGGCAGCGAGACTGACTCCACCAGTGCCTCCAACCAAGGGTGAAAATGATTTGCTTTTTGGTGGCAGGAAAAATAATGGCAGTGTCACTTTGTAGGGGAGCAGGAGATGGGTGAGTATTAGTGTCCTTTGCTTCTTCCTCTGGAGGATAAGCTGTGGGCGTCAAAGCACTCTAAGGCCTTTCCAGTCCCACCGTGTCTTCAGTTCTGTCGCATTCTGTTCTGGGTGGGGGCTATAGGGCCATGAAGTTTCACCCTACTTTGCCAGTTGCACCGGGTCAGGGGAGAGATGAGTCTGTCTGCCCTGGTATTCAGCCCACTTTGTGCTCTGTGTGTGTTTTTAAAAGTTGTATGTGAGACTGAGGCAGGAGGCAGATGGACCTCCCCGACCCAGGGCAAAGCTATTGGAGATTCATTCCCTATTGAGTGAAACTCCAAGATGAGTGTAGCAGGACAATTAAGGGAGGAGGGCTGGGCCCTGCTCAGGCCCACACGTTTCATTCCCGAAGTCAGGAGACCTCCCCAACCACACGTGCACAGAAAAGGCTCCTTGGAGGCCGAAGGGGAGTCACGGTAAGGCAGGTTCTACCCAGACGCCTTTTTGGTAGAATCCATCTTGGCTAAGAGATGCATGCGCGCACGGGAGGATCCAGAGGTGTGTCAGACAGAGACTGAGAACCAGGCAAATCATAATGACTGGCCAAAGGAAACCCAGAAGAAATGACCCACAGAAGCAATTCAAAGCGCCACGAGGGTGTGGCTCAGCGACTCTGTTTCTCCCCGAGTCCACCATGTGTCTGTCCGCATGTACTGTAACTCTTTGTCTTCTTAGTATAATACTTGACTTGCTTCACTATCTTCATCTTCGTGGGAATTCTTTTCTGGCAAAGCTGAAGGCCAGGCCCTGGTCACTGACCATTGGTCTAGTGGCTAGGATCTGGTGCTTTCACCGTCATGAGTGAGTGAGTGATAGTTGCTCAGTCATGCCTGACTCTTTGCAACCCCATGGACTGTAGCCTGCCAGGCTCCTCTGTCCATGGAATTCTCCAGGCAAGATTACTGGAATGGGTTGTCATTTCCTTTACCACCACGACCTGGCCTCAATCTCTGGCTGGGATCCCAAGCCGTTGCAGGGCAAGGCCACCCAAGATCAAGACTAATGGTTAAATTAAATAATTTTCCCCACTGATTTGTAGGATATGTGGTTTAAGGAGATGGTTTTCATACTCTTCTCAGTTTTTAAAAGTTCCATCTAGACCTTCAGCCGAGGTGCTGGTATACTTCAAAGAAACAATTAAAATCACTGCAAAATCACTGTGTATTTAAAGAACCTTGTGATTTAATAGGAACTCTGAGGGGGAAGCCAATGCCTATTTCCTCACTGGTTTTTAAGTTTGAAGCCAGAAATCCTAAATTTCTTTAGGATTCACATACTTGTAGATATAACATTGTGCGTGTGTGTATGTGAGGGCACGTGTGTTTATGTTCTCCTGATAGACTGAAATGTCTTTTCGACACTGTTTGCAATAAGAATCATTCTGCCTCATAGCCGGATGAGCGGCAGCAGGAAGGGTGCTATGACTCACCCTGTGCCTCCTTGCAGGCATCTCTTCAGGTCTCAGATTTCATCACACACAGTCTAGTTTTTAATTGCACAGAGTATCATTGGTTCCTCACATTGCAATCAATGCATAATATCTCTTTCTTGTCTCTCTTCATTTCCCCTTGGGATGGCAGAGCACTCGCACTTCTAATTCAAGGGTCTAGGACTACCCGGCCAGCTCCGGCTTGTAACCATAATCTATTATACTTAGGTCAGAGCCCAGGGGCTCTCCTGGGCATGCTGCTGTCCACAAGTCACTGACCTTTCACCATGCCCTGACCCTGACCCCTGTTTTCAAAATCAGCACTCCTTGTTGGGAAGGAAGGGTTGCTGGGCCAGATATTAAGTCAAGAATTGTAATTAAAAGTGTGGTCATAGGCTCAAGATTAATGAAAGGTTAATGGAACAAAAGATTGTCTAGAACTGATGTATTATCTTTTAAAAATTATCATGAGAAATTCGATAAATGGTTTGAAGTAGTTGATTAATAATCTGGAGGTGAGTTGGAGGGAAATCAGGTTAAGTGTTTCCTGAGTTTTATAAATTTCAAGTGGATCTAACTAGTGTTTCTCAGACCGTAATAACGCTCCTATTCCTGTCAGCAGTTTGCCATCACCCATTCTACTATATACTTAAGTTTTCAAATTGACTCATCTTTTGAAAACTTCTTAACCTAAGCAACACCATCGGTGAAAATATGGGTTTCATATCATGAATATATATTCATTTGAAAAGAACACAAAACCATTACCCCCAAAATATTTATCAATGGAATTCATAAAATCATCTGACATTATCGCCAAGAACTCTTGTAGCACCTCTGGAAAAGACTGAATTAAACAGTTAAATATTTAAAGAAGGCAACCCATATGAAATTGGTATGAAGATGGAAGAGAATATTTATCAAATCCTGATGAGGTGTGAGGAGCGAATCTGAAGGACTCCTAAAATCAGAAGTGTAAGAAGAAACCCTAAGAGGGAATGCAGACAGATTTGGCTTCATAAAAATTTTAAATTCTGCTTATACAAACAGCAAAGCCTCAACAAACTCTCTCCAGTGTCCTTTCTTGGACTAATGAGAGGGCTCCAGGTGAGGGGAACCCTGCATTTGGGTATCTATCTGGTTTGCTGTGACCAGGGGTTTGGAGAGGATGCGATGCTGAGTACAACTGCCTCCTACCATCTTTCTCTTCTCTTGCCTCCAGGCCGGGTTCTGAGGAGCACTCAGGCCTGCTGACTGTGGTGGCCACAAACCAGCGCACTTTTTCATACTAGGAAAGTGAGTGAAAGTCGCTCAGTTGTGTCTGACTCTTTGCGACCCACGGACTGTACAGTCCCTGGATTTTCCAGGCCAGAATACTGGAACTGGTAGCCTGTCCCTTCCCCGGGCTTCATTCTAAAGCTTCCTCTAACCCTGGCTTTCTCGACCTCAGCGCTGCTGATGTTTCAGGTTGGTGTCGGTGTTGGGGCAGCTAACTGGGCACTGCAGTATGTTAGCTGCAGCCCTGGCCTGCTACCCTGCTTTAAGGCAGGAGCAGCCTCCACACCCCCGCAAAACTGTGACAACCAAAAATGCCTCCAGGTGTCCCCTGGGGCAGGGAGGCAGAATTACCTCGCTTGAGAACCTCTGCTCAGATTCTTGTCTTCCACCTGGTGCCTTCCCCGCCCCGTTTCCCTCACCAGCCAACCGTTCCATCACCTTCCCAAGCCCAACCCATGCCAAACTCCAAGCCCAACACCTATGCTTCCGCTCAAAACCAATTTTCACTTCTCAGCCACTTTCCCTTCTCCTTCCACAGCGTTCCGCTACAGCGTTGGTCACCTTTCATCTTTAGTTATTGGCATGGGGTCACAGATAGGGGACATGAAAGGAACGCTGTCATCCACCTAG
>NW_017197918.1:0-7886 GCF_001704415.2 Capra hircus
AGATATTCCACAGCCCTGAAGGATTCTTGCTAATGAGCAAACAAGCTACAGATATTTCTGTGATACTCTTTAAACATTGTAAGATACAGCATTTTAGGAAATGGTTTGTACAAATTGTACATACTGATCGTTAATATAAATAATTTGTATTATGGGTTTGTTTTCCTTGGTGTGTGCATTCACTCGTCCCTGGGGATGTGGATGAGCAAAGTGTTTTTGTTACTTGCTCATGCTCCTGCTGGCAGTGACACAGGTGCAGAACTGTGGCATGATGAATCAAGCGCCAATTGCATCACTGCCGTCTGTGCTCAGCTCGAATTGCCGTCAGTGGAGAAAATAGAATTCATTAGTTTTCTTTCAGGGCACATGCAAACATGGATTTGAAAGAATATATCATGGTAGCAAGAAGAAATGGCCAAAGCTCAACGTTTTTCCTCCTGAGCAGCTCTGGCGACAGATGAAACGATAAGCCTTTGGATGCACAGTGTTAGTAGATGTTTGAGAGGATGGTCACCCTGAGGCAAAATGCTCTGTGGATATCAATCACTATTTTTACAATCTCTCAGAGCTATGAGAAAATAATATTGATTTGTCACAGAATCCAAAGTACTCCAAATGCTCACAGGAAATGGAACCAAATACTCAAGTAACTATTTTGAAGAATTCAGAGAAAATAACATGCATGAAAATGACTTTCATGACTTCTGTGATGAGGTATCTAGGGAGATGAGTGAGAGCCTTTATTTCACGTCTGTTTTCATTTTGGCATTGCTGAGCTAATGCCATTTGACAGTAAGTGTGGAGCTCTGGCATGATGACAGAACACTCTATTTGGAGAGAGAGAAAGACTTTTGAAAAATTAATCCTCCCAGGGTTTCTGAGGTGACAGAGGACTAGGAAGAAGCTTAACCAAAGTTCTAGCTTTGGGGTTTTTCAAATGAGACTGATCTTGGAGATTTTGACTGGAATTCTGTGAGGGGACCCATGAATCTGTTTTAATAGTTACTTAAATTGCAAATTTGATTCTGCCAGTTTGGAAAACATCATTTCCCCATGTATATATTCAAAAGTGAAGTTTATTTTTAAATGCAATTTGATGCCCTTGTCCAGCCAGCTTTAGGTTGGCATGATTCACCTGCATAAATATATTTTTTAAGGTTTGGGAACACTGGGCTCAGCATTTGGGAGAAAACATAAAAAACAACAACAAAAACCAACTCCCTGTATTGAATTGAGCAGCTGAAAGGCAAACACCTGGTCTTTTCTTCCCAATTATGCTGCTTGGGCTGGTAGACTGTTGAGGATGAAATGTATTCACATAAAAAAAATCATTCTTCTTGCTCCTTCCTGATGTATACTTCTTTTTTCCCCTTTAAAACATAACATTTATTGCCTTTTTCTAATTACAGGAAAATAATTCATGCTCAATGCCAAAAATCCAAAACAAAACAGAAAACAAAAATCTATAATTTCACCACCCAGAGATAACCTTGCTACGTGTTTTCTAAAGACGTAGTGATATGTGCTTCTTGAGGCTTATAATTACAATACATCATGACCACTTGGTGAGAAAAAGTAATTGTAAGTTAAAACAAGAATGTTAAAAGGTAACCTACAGAGAGTAGAATTTCACTTCTGCTACTTTTTAATATCTTTAGAAAGCTGATAAATCAAACCACAGTTAAAATTCTAAGAGAATCCACATTTTTAGAATTTATAAATACTTTCTATTCTAAAGTTGTCATGCCTTAGATATGTTTTTTTATTCTGTAGAGTTTTTTTTACCTTTACATATCTATCATTCATTCATTCATACATTGTATCACTGTTGAATATTTATTATGCAGTTGCAGCAATTAAAGACTGATAAGGTCCATTCCTCCAGTGAGCTAATTTTCTGGGTTAAGGGAAAGAAATAATAGATAAGTGAAATAAACAAGTAAACAAAGTTTTTTTGGATTGGGTGATTAAGGAAAGTTACTCTCAAAAGATCATATCAGAGTTGATACTTAAGAGGTTAAAAGGATCCCATCCTTGGGGAAATGAGAGAGTGGGTTGTGTTTCCCCACAACCTGTACAGAATGTGTTACAGAGAAGTTTTGGTTTAGTTTGATTTGGTTAGTTTGCTAGGTGAGAGACAGTGTAGATTTATTTTACTTTTCTTTCGGTTTGAGTGGAGTTAAGCATCTTGTCATGTATTTAAGGGCCCTTTTAATATAATCTTTTGCTTATTTTCTTCCGATCAAGTTTTTTGGTCTCTTTATCTCACAATTTTTGCAAAAACTTTATATAGCAAGGGCTTATTTCTCATTCATACTGTTTGTCTATCAAGGGTTGGAGTTTTCCTCCACATTGTCCTTAACTTACAATTTGATATTGTGAACTGTGGGCATGATGTCATATAGCAGATCTCTAGAATCTATTCATTTTATATAACTAAAATGTTACACCCATTGAATAAAACTCTCCCTTTCTCCCTTTCTACAGTCCCTGGCAAACACCATTCTGCTTTCTGTTTTAAAATTTGACTTTTTTAGATTTCACATATAAATGAAATTGTATAGTACGTTTCTTTCTGTGTCTGGCTTATTTCTCTTATCATGATGTCTTCCAGGATCACCTGTGTTGCTGTAAATAGTAGGCATTCCCTCTTATAAAAAGTTGAACAATATTCCATCCATCCATATATATATATATATATATATATATCTCACATTTGTTTTAGCCATTCATCTATTGACAGACACTGAAGTTGTTTCCATGTCTTGTCCACTGTGACTTGGCTGCAGTGAACAAAAGAGTACAGCGATCTCTCCAGGATACTGATTTAATTTCCTTGGGATGTATACTCTGAAGTGGGGACTTCCTCGTGGTTCATATTAGCCATTTTTAAATTTATTTAAAAAATGATTGGAGTATAGTTGATTTACAGTGTTGTGTTAGACACAATTATTTTTTTTAAAAAGAGGAAGGATCTTCTAGGCTTAGGAGACTGCACTGCAGAAACCCAACGGAGTGACCTCAGGTGACTGAACAGAAGGTCTGAAATATTACAAGAAGAGAGGGAGAAAGGATTTTTATACCAAATTACTAAAGTCTTGAAGTGCTATCTTAAGTGGATTTGACTAAAACCTGTGGCACCCCCACTCCAGTACTCTTGCCTGGAAAATCCCATGGACAGAGGAGCCTGGTAGGCTGCAATCCAGGGGGTTGCTAAGAGTCAGATACAACTGAGTGACTTCACTTTGACTTTTCACTTTCATGCATTGGAGAAGGAAATGGCAACCCACTCCAGTGTTCTTGTCTAGAGAATCCCAGGGATGGGGGAGCCTGGTGGGCTGCTGTCTGTGGGGTCGCACAGAGTTGGACATGACTGAAGCAACTTAGCAGCAGCAGCAGCAGTCCTCAAGCAGCCATTTAATAATTTTTTTGAGGAATATGAAGAGTTCAAAGTCCTTTTTGGAAGATTATTCTGGAGAAAGTAGGAATGTGGGTTTCAGAAATGAGAATCTCAAAGAAAGCAGAAAGACCAGTTTGGAGAAATGATCAAAAAGCACAATGCTGATTCTCCATGTTAATTATCTATTTGCATCAACGAACAGTGTATTTCCAGTCATTCAGATTTAACCTCTATAAGAAACTTATACTTCACTTTCATCTAGTATGACTGTCTATACTAATCCACATGGAGCCTCTTTTTCTTTTTTTTTTTTTTGCATTTAGTGTTCACTTTGTCATTCTGAGAATGATTTTTTTTTTTGCTTTTCTGTTAGTAAATTTAGATCTTGGAGGTACCCCTCGTCCATGGTAAGGAGCAGCGGCTGTGATTTGCTGGAGCGGCTGTGGAGATACCCCACGTCCAAGGTAAGAGAAACCCAAGTAAGATGGTAGGTGTTGTGAGAGGGCGTCAGAGGGCAGACACACTGAAACCATAATCAAAGAAAACTAGTCAATCTGATCACAGGGGCCACAGCCTTGTCTAAGTCAATGAAACAAAGACATGCCATGTGGGGACCCAAGGCGGGCAGGTCAAGGTGGAGAGGTCTGACAGAATGTGGTCCACTGTAGAAGGGAATGGCAAACCACTTCAGTATTCATGCCTTGAGAACCCCATGAACAGTATGAAAAGGCAAAATGATAGGATACCAAAATAGGAACTCCCCAGGTTGGTAGGTGCCCAATATGCTACTGGAGATCAGTGGAGAAATAAGTCCAGAAAGAATGAAGGGATGGAGCCAAAGCAGAAACAATACCCAGTTGTGGATGTGACTGGTGATAGAAGCAAGGTCTGATGCTGTAAAGAGCAATATTGCATAGAAACCTGGAATTGTTAGGTGCATGAATGAAGGCAAATTAGAAGTGGTCAATCAGGAGATGGCAAGAGTGAACGTCAACATTGTAGGAATCAGCGAACTAAAATGGACTGGAATGGGTGAATTTTACTCAGATGACCATTATATCTACTACTGCGGGCAGGAATCCCTTAGAAGAAATGGAGTAGCCATCATGGTCAACAAAAGAGTCTGAAATTCAGTACTTGGATGCAATCTCAAAAACGACAGAATGATCTCTGTTCGTTTCCAAGGCAAACCATTCAATATCAAAGTAATCCAAGTCTATGCCCCAACCCATAATGCTGAAGAAGCTAAAGTTGAATGGTTCTAAGAAGACCTACAAGACCTTTTAGAACTAACACCCCAAAAAGATGTCCTTTTCATTATAGGGGACTGGAATGCAAAAGTATGAGCTCAAAAAACACCTGGAGTAACAGGCAAAGTTGGCCTTGGAATACAGAATGAAGCAGGGCAAAGGCTAACAGAGTTTTGCCAAGAGAACATAGCAAACACCCTCTTCCAACAACACAAGAGAAGACTCTACACATGGACATCACCAGATGGTCAACACCAAAATCAGACTGATTATATTCTTTGCAGCCAAAGATGGAAAAGCTCTATACAGTCAACAAAAACAAGAGCAGGAGCTGACTGTGGCTCAGATCATGAACTCCTTATTGCCAAATTCAGACTTAAATTGAAGAAAGTGGGGAAACCACTAGACCATTCAGGTTTGACCTAAATCAAATCCCTTATGATTATACAGTGGAAGTGAGAAATAGATTTAAGGGACCAGATCTGATAGATAGAGTGCCTGATGAACTATGGACGAAGGTTCGTGACATTATAGAGGAGACAGGGATCAAAACCATCCCCATGAAAAAGAAATGCAAAAAAGCAAAATGGCTGTCTGGGGAGGCCTTACAAATAGCTGTGAAAAGAAGAGAGGCGAAAAGCAAAGGAGAAAAGGAAAGATAAGCATCTGAATGCAGAGTTCCAGAGAATAGCAAGAAGAGTTAAGAAAGCCTTCCTCAGCAATCAATGCAAAGAAATACAGGAAAACAACAGAATGGGAAAGACTAGAGATCTCAAGAAAATTAGAGATACCAAGGAACATTTCATGCAAAGATCGGCTTGATAAAGGACAGAAATGGTATGGACCTAATAGAGGCAGAAGATATTAAGACAAGGTGGCAAGAATACACAGAAGAACTGGACAAAAAAGATCTTCACGATCAAGATAATCTCGATGGTGTGATCACTCACCTAGAGCCAGACATCCTGGAATGTGAAGTCAAGTGTGCCTTAGAAAGCATCATTATGAACAAAGCTAGTGGAGGTGATGGAATTCCAGTTGAGCTATTTCAAATCCTGAAGATGGTGCTGTGAAAGTGCTGCACTCTATGTCAGCGTATTTGGAAAACTCAGCAGTGGCCACAGGACTGGAAAAGGTCAGTTTTCATTCCAATCCAAAGAAAGGCAATGCCAAAGAATGCTCAAACTACTGCACAATTGCAATCGTCTCACATGCCAATAAAGTAATGCTCAAATTCTCCAAGCAGGTTTCAGCAGTACGTGAACTGTGAAATTCCAGATGTTCAAGCTGGTTTTAGAAAAGGCAGAGGAGCCAGAGATCAAATTGCCAAACATCCACTGGATCATTGAAAAAAGCAGAGAGTTCCAGAAAAACATCTATTTCTGCTTTATTGACTATGCCAAAGCCTTTGACTGTGTGGATCAGAAGAAACAGTGGAAAATTCTGAAAGAGATGGAATACCAGACCACCTAACCCTGCCTCTTGAGAAACCTATATGCAGGACAGGAAGCAAGAGTTAGAACTGGACATGGAACAACAGACTGGTTCCTAATAGGAAAAGGAGTACGTCAAGGCTGTATATTGTCACCCTGCTTATTTAACTTATATGCAGAGTACATCATGAGAAACGCTGGGCTGGAAGAAGCACAAGCTGGAATCAAGATTGCCAGGAGAAATATCAATAACCTCAGATATGCAGATGACACCACCCTTATGGAGAAAGTGAAGAGAGCTCAAAAGCCTCTTGATGAAAGTGAAAGAGGAGAGTGAAAAAGTTGGCTTAAAGCTCAACATTCAGAGAACTACGAACATGGCATCTGGTCCATCACTTCATGGGAAATAGATGGGGAAACAGTGGAAACGCTGTCAGACTTTATTACTGGCAGATGGTGATTGCCGCCATGAAATTAAAAGACTCCTTGGAAGGAAAGTTATGACCAACCTAGATAGCATATTCAAAAGCAGAGACATTACTTTGCCAACGAAGGTCTGTCTAGTCAAGGCTATTTTTTTTCCAGTGTTCATGTATGGATGTGAGAGTTGGACTGTGAAGAAAGCTGAGTGCCGAAGAATTGATGCTTTTTGAACTGTGGTGTTGGAGAAGACTCTTGAGAGTCCCTTGGACTGCAAGGAGATCCAACCATCCATTCTAAAGGAGATCAGCCCTGGGTGTTCTTTGGCAGAATGATGCTAAAGCTGAAACTCCAGTACTTTGGCCACCTTATGTGAAGAGTTGACTCACTGGAAAAGACTCTGATGCTGGAGGGATTGGGGCAGGAGGAAGAGGGACGACAGAGGATGAGATGGCTAGATGGCATCACTGACTCGATGGACGTGAGTGTGAGTGAACTCCGGGAGTTGGTGATGGACAGGGAGACCTGTCTTGCTGTGATTCATGGGTTGCAAAGAGTCAGACACTAATGAACGACCGAACTGAACTGAACTGATTAGTAAATTTATTGATGGATTGGCCATTTAAAAAGTTGGAATATTTTGACAGTCTTTGTTTTTTTTTTGGAGGCTAATTACTATATTGTATTGGTTTGGCCATACATTGACATGAATCCACCACGGGTGTACATTTGTTCCCCATCCTGAACCCCCCTCCCACCTCCCTCCCCATCCCATCCCTCTGGGTCATCCCAGTGCACCAGCCCGAACACCCCTATATCATGCATTGAACCTGGACTGGCGATTCATTTCACATATGATAATATACATGTTCCAATGCAATTCTCTCAAATCATCCCACCCTCACCTTCTTCCAGAAAGTCCAAAAGTCTGTTCTTTACATCTTTTTTTTTTTTGCTATCTCGCATATAGTATCATCATTACCATCTTTCTAAATCCATATATATGCACTAGTATACTGTATTGGTGTTTTTCTTTCTTGCTTACTTCACTCTGTATAATAGGTCCAGTTTCATTCACCTCATTTAGAACTGATTCAAATGTATTCTTTCTAATGGCCGAGTAATACTCCATTGTGTATATGTACCACAGCTTTCTTATCCATTCGTCTGCCGATGGACATCTAGGTTGCTTCCATGTCCTCGCTTTATAAACAGTGCTGTGATGAACATTGGGGTACACGTGTCTCTTTCAGTTCTGGTTTCCTCAGGTGTATGCCCAGAAGTGGGATTGCTAAGTCATGGCAGTTCTATTTCCAGTTTTTTAAGGAATCTCCACACTGTTCTCCATAGTGGCTGTACTAGCTTGCATTCCACCAGCAGTGT
>NW_017197919.1:0-7886 GCF_001704415.2 Capra hircus
CTCGTGGGAAAGCCTCGAGGGAAAGCACTGATCCCATGATCCACGCGACGGGAGGGTGACACTGCTGCTACAACGCGGGAGGAAAGCGCACGTGCATGCCCCACTGAGAGGATGACTGACTCCCTGGGGAGATTCCAGAAGTACCCTAAGATCCATGTCAGCACTGGAGAGGAATCCTCAGGTTCCAGCACCGACTCCACACAAGGTCTTAGGCCCTGGCATCGAAGGGAGAGGAATCCAAGAGGCCCCCGAGCTACTCGCATGGGGACCGGCCTTTCCTGAGGCCACCAGAGTGGGTCCCTGAGGTCCCCGTCTTAAGTCGAGAGCACCTGCAGCAACTCGAGAACATCCAGGTGGTTCTCCCCTCCAGGCGAGATGAGGCCCATTTCCGTTGAGGCGTCTCGAGGCTAATCACACCTAACCTCTGGAACTTCCAAAGGGTCCTTCACACGCTTGCTGCAACTCAAGAAGTTCCCCGACATACCAGTCTCCACTCGAGAGGAAGCACGAGGGTCCCGCCCACATCCAGAGGAGCCTGGTTTCCACCTCGTAGCTTGAGATTAGGGATTCTTTTCCTGCTTCGTCTGGAAAGATTTCCCGGCTTTCCCGTCGCATCTCAAGAAGAGGCGCTCTCAATAGGAAAGGCGAGAGAAACCCCAGTGTCGTGCCACAATTCCAAGGGACCCCCATATGTCTCAGTCCATTCCAGAGGAACTTGTTTTCCCTGCACTGCCTCTTCTTTCACGCCGAGGATCCTCTCACTCCACCATGGCATGTCCCACGTGGGACAGCCCTGTGGGAAAGCCTCGTCGGAAAGCCTCGAGGGAAAGCCACAGATCCCTTGATCCCCGCGACGGGAAGTGTGACACTGCTGCTACAGTTCGTGAGGAAAGCTCACGTGCATGCCCCCACACGAGATGAGCACTGACTCCCCAGGAGAGACTCCAGAAGTACCCCAAGATCCATGTCAGCACTGGAGAGGAAACCTCAGGTTCCAGCCCCGACTCCACACAAGGTCTTAGGCCCCGACATCGACGGGAGAGGAATCCCGAAAGGCCGCCTTGCAACTCCCATGGGCACTGGCCTTTCCTGAGGCCACCAGAGCGGGTCCCTGTGGTCCCCGTCGTAACTCGAGAGACCCTGCCCAACTCTAGAAAATCCAGGAGGTTCTCCGCTCCAGGCGAGATGAGGCCCATTTCCTCTGAGGCGTCTAGAGTCTCATCACACCTAAACTCTGGAAATTCAAAAGGTCCTTGCTGCAACTCAAGAAGTTCCCCGACATACCCGTCTCCACTCGAGAGGAAGCACGAGGGTCCCGCCCACATCCAGAGGAACCCCGTTTCCGCCTGGTAGCTCGAGATGAGGGATCCTATCCTTCTTAGTCAAGAAAGATTTTTCAGCGTTCCCGTGGCCTCTCAAGAGCAAGGGCTCTCAATAGGAAAGGCGAGAGGAACTCCAGGGTCGTGCCACCATTCCAAGAGTCCCCCAGATATCTCAGTCCATTTCAGAGGAACCTGTTTTCCCCACAATGCCTCGACTTTCACGCCGAGGATCCACTCACACCATGGTGGCACGTGGGACAGCCTTTGGGAAAGCCTCGTGGGAAAGCCACAGATCCCTTGATCCCCGCGAAGGGAAGCGTGACACATCTGCTACACTGTCCCTGAGGTCACGGTCGTATGTTGAGAGCACCTGCCGCAACTCGAGAAAATCCAGGAGGTTCTCTGCTCCAGTCGAGATGAGGCCCATTTTCTCTGTGGCGTCTCGAGAGTAATCACACCTAAACTCTGGAACTTCCAAGGGGTCCTACACACCCTTGCCACAACTCAGGAGGTTCCCCAATATACCCGTCTCCACTCCAGAGGAAGCACGAGGGTCCGGCCTCCTCCAGAGGAGCTCCGTTTCCGCCTCCAATCTCGAGATGAGGGATCCTTCCCTGCTTCCTCGGGAAAGAATTCCCAACGTTTCCGACGCATCTCAAGAGGAGGTGCGCTGCACAGGAAAGGCGAGAGGAACTCATGGGTCGTGCCACCATTCCAAGTGCCCCCAGATGTCTCCGTCCATTCCAGAGGATCCTGTTTTCCCTGCACTGCTTCGACTTTCATGCCGAGGATCGGCTCACCCCACGGTGGCACGTGGGAGAGCCCTGTGGGAAAGCCTCGTGGGACAGCCTCGAGGGAAAGCCACAGATCCCTTGATCCACGCGACGGGAAGCGTGACACTGCTGCTACATCTCGGGAGGAAAGCGCCGAGCATGCCCCCTCGAGACGAGGACTGAATCCCCTGGGGAGACTCCAGAAGTACCCCAAGATTCATGTCAGCACTGGAGAGGTATCCTCAAGTTCTGACACTGACTCCACACAAGGTCTTAGGCCCAGGCATCGAAGGGAGAGGAATCCCAAGAGGCCCCTGAGCAACTCGCATGATGACTGGCCGTTCCTGAGGCCACCAGAGCTGGTCCCTGATGTCCCCGTTGTAAGTCGAGAGCACCTGCCGCAACTCGAGAAAATCCAGGAGGTTCTCCCCTCCAGGCGAGATGAGGCCCATTTCTCTGAGGCATCTCGAGGTTAATCACACCTAACCTCTGGAACTTCCAAAGGGTCCTTCACACCCTTGCTGCAACTCAAGAAGTTCCCCGACATACCCGTCTCCACTCGAGAGGAAGCAAGAGAGTCCCGCCCACATCCAGAGGAGACCCGTTTCCGCCTCCTAGATCCAGAGGAGGGATCCTTTCCCTGCGTGTTCGGGAAAGAATTCCCGGCGGTCCTGTCGTATCTCAAGAGGAGGCGCTCTCCACAGGAAAGGCGAGAGGAACTCCAGGGTCGTGCCACCATTCCCAGAGTCCCCCAGATGTCTCAGTCCACTCCAGGGAAACCTGTGTTACCTGCACTGCCTCGACTTTCAAGCCGAGGATCGACTCACACCACGGTGGCACGTGGGACAGCCCTGTGGGAAAGCCTCGTGGGAAAGCCTCGTGGGAATGCCTCGAGGGAAAGCCACAGATCCCTTGATCCACGCGAAGGGAAGCGTGACACTGCTGCTACAGCTCGGGAGAAAAGCACACGTGCATGGCCCCACTCGAAACGAGGACTGACCCCCCTGGGGAGACTCCAGAAGTACCCCAGGATCCATATCAGCAATGGAGAGGAATCCTCAGGTTCCGGCACCGACTCCACACAAGGTCATAGGCCCGGCATCGACGGGAGAGGAATCCCGAGAGGCCCCCGAGCAACTCGCATGGGGACTGGCCTTTCCTGAGGCCACCAGAGCGGGTCCCTGAGGTCCCCGTCGTAAGTCGAGAGCACCGGCCGCAACTCGAGAAAATCCAGGAGGTTCTCCCGTCCAGGCGAGATGAGGCCCATTTCCAATGAGGCGTCTCGAGGCTAATCACACCTAACTTCTGGAACTTCCAAAGGGTCCTTCACATCCTTGCTGCAACTCAAGAAGTTTCCCGACATACCGTCTCCACTCAAGAGGAAGCACGAGAGCCCCGCCCACATCCAGAGGAGCCCCTTTTCCGCCTCATAGCTCGAGAGGAGGGATCCTTTCCCTGCGTGGTCGGGAATGAATTCCCAGACTTGCCATAGCAGCTCAAGAGGGGGCGCTCTTCACAGGAAAGGCGAGAGGAACTCCAGGGTCGTGCCACCATTCCCAGAGTCCCCCAGATGTCTCAGTCCATTCCAGGGAAACCTGTTTTCCTGGCACTGCCTCCACTTTCAAGCCGAGGGTTGACTCACACAACGGTGGCACGTGGGATAGCCCTGTGGTAAAGCCTCGTGGGAAACCCTGGTGGGTAAGCCTCGAGGGAAAGCCACAGATCCCTTGATCCACGCGAAGGGAAGCATAACACTCCTGCTACATCTCGGGAGGAAAGCGCACAAGCATGCCCCCACTCGAGACGAGGACTGACTCCCCTGGGGAGACTCCAGAACTGCCCCAAGATTCATGTCAGCACTGGAGAGGTATCCTCAAGTTCTGACACTGACTCCACACAAGGTCTTAGGCCCAGGCATCGACGGGAGAGGAATCCCGAGAGGCCCTCTAGCAACCTGCATGGGGACTGGCCTTTCCTGAGGCCACCAGAGCGGGTCCCTGAGGTCCCCGTCTTAAGTCCAGAGCACCTGCCGCAACTCGAGAAAATCCAGGAGGTTCTCCCCTCCAGGCGAGATGAGGCCCATTTCAGCTGAGGCTTCTCGAGGCTAATCACACCTAACCTCTGGAACTTCCAAAGGGTCCTTCACACCCTTGCTGCAACTCAAGAAGTTCCCCGACATACCCGTCTCCACTCCAGGGGAAGCACGAGGGTCCCGCCCACATCCAGAGGAACCCCGTTTCCGCCTGGTAGCTCGAGATGAGGGATCCTATCCTGCTTAGTCAGGAAAGATTTTTCAGCGTTCCCGTGGCCTCTCAAGAGCAAGGGCTCTCAATAGGAAAGGAGAGAGGAACTCCAGGGTCGTGCCACCATTCCAAGAGTCCCCCAGATATCTCAGTCCATTTCAGAGGAACCTGTTTTCCCCTCAATGCCTCGACTTTCACGCCGAGGATCCACTCACACCATGGTGGCACGTGGGACAGCCCTGTGGGAAAGCCTCGTGGGAAAGCCACAGATCCCTTGATCCCCGCGACGGGAAGCGTGACACATCTGCTACACTGTCCCTGAGGTCACGGTCGTATGTCGAGAGCACCTGCCGCAACTCGAGAAAATCCAGGAGGTTCTCTGCGCCAGTCGAGATGAGGCCCATTTTATCTGCGGCTTCTCGAGAGTAATCACACCTAAACTCTGGAACTTCCAAAGGGTCCTACACACCCTTGCTACAACTCAGGAGGTTCCCTGATATACCCGTCTCCACTCC
Organism: Capra hircus; assembly: GCF_001704415.2. Taxonomy (NCBI): domain Eukaryota; kingdom Metazoa; phylum Chordata; class Mammalia; order Artiodactyla; family Bovidae; genus Capra; species Capra hircus. The sequence goes on from NW_017197919.1 coordinate 4,854, forward strand.
AGAGGAAGCACGAGGGTCCGGCCTCCTCCAGAGGAGCTCCGTTTCCGCCTCCAAGCTCGAGATGAGGGATCCTTCCCTGCTTCCTCGGGAAAGAATTCCCGGCGTTCCCGTCGCATCTCAAGAGGAGGCCCTCTCCACAGGAAAAGGCGAGAGGAACTCCAGGGCCGTGCCAACATTCCCAGAGTCCCCCAGATGTATCAGTCCATTCCAGGGAAACCTGTTTTCCCTGTACTGCCTGGACTTTCAAGCCGAGGATCGACTCACACCACGGTGGCACGTGGGAGAGCCCTGTGGGAAAGCCTCGTGGGACAGCCTCGAGGGAAAGCCACAGATCCCTTGATCCACGCGACGGGAAGCGTGACACTGCTGCTACAGCTCGGGAGGAAAGCACACGTGCATGCCCCCACTCGAGACGAGGACTGACTCCCCTGGGGAGACTCCAGAAGTACCCCAAGATGCATGTCAGCCCTGGAGAGGAATCCTCAGGTTCCGGCCCCGACTCCACACAAGGTCTTAGGCCCTGGCATCGACGGGAGAGGAACAGCGACAGGCCCTCTAGCAACTCGCATGGGGACTGGCCTTTCCTGAGGTCACCAGAGCGGGTCCATGAGGTCCCCGTCGTAAGTCAAGAGCACCTGCCGCAACTCGGTAAAATCCAGGAGGTTCTCCCCTGCAGGCGAGATGAGGCCCGTTTCCACTGAGGTGTCTCGAGGCTAATCACACTTGACCTCTGGAACTTCCAAAGAGTCTTTCACTGCCATGCTGCAACTCAAGAAGTTCCCCGGCATACCCGTCTCCACTCAAGAGGAAGCACGAGGGTCCCGGCCACATGCAGAGGAGCTCCGTTTCCGGCTCGTAGCTCGAGAGGACGGATCCTTTCCCTGCTTGGTCGGGAAAGAATTCCCGGCATTCCCATCGCATCTCAAGAGGAGGCGCTCTCCAAAGGAAAGGGGAGAGGAACTGCAGGGTCGTGCCACCATTCCAAGACTCCCCCAGATATCTCAGTCCGTTCCACAGGAACCTGTTTTCCCTGCACTGCCTCGGCTTTCACGCCGAGGATCGACTCACACCACCGTGACACGTGGGACAGCCCTGTGGGAAAGCCTCGTGGGAAAGACTCGAGGGAAAGCCACAGATCCCTTGGTCCACGCAAGGGGAAGCGTGACACTGCTGCTACAGCATGGGAGGAAAGGGCACGCTCATGCCCCCACTCGAGACGAGGCCTGACTCCTTTGTGGAGACTCCCCGAAGTACCCCAAAATCCATGTCAGCACTGGAGAGGAATCCTCAGCTTCCGGCCCCGACTCCACACAAGGTCTTAGGCCCCGGCATCGACGGGAGAGGAATCACGAGAGGCCCCCTAGCAACACGCATGATAACTGGCCTTTCCTGCGGCCGCCAGAGCGGGTCCCTGAATCCCCGTCGTAACTCGAGAGCACCTGCTGAAACTCGGGAATATCCAGGAGCCTCTCCATTCCAGGCGACATGAGGCCCATTTCTGCTGAGGCATCTCGAGACTAACCACACCTAACCTCTGGAACTTCCAAAGGGTCCTTCACACCCTTGCTGCAACTCAAGAAGTTCCCCGACATACCCGTTCCTCTTCACGTTCTGCCATAATGGTGGTGTCATCTGCATATCTAAGTTGATTGATATTTCTACCGGCAATCTTGATTCCAGCTTATGTATCTTCCATCCCAGCATTTTTCATGATGTACTCTGCATAGAAGTTAAATAAACAGGGTGACAATATACAGCCTTGACATACTCCTTTTCCTTTTTGGAACCAGTCGTTGTTCCATGTCCTGCTCTAACTGTTGCTTCCTGACCTTCATCCAGATTTCTCAAGAGGCAGGTTAGGTGGTCTGGTATTCCCATCTCTTTCAGAATTGTGGCTAAAACAACAGTATAAGGACCTTTCCGATGTCAGGCCAAGGAATTGTGTTTCCAGTCATTGAGCCACACCTGATCACTGAGCACAAATTCATGAATCTGTTCCTCAAGGGGAATGATATTCTTTTTTATACAAACTTAGTTACCTGATTTATTACCTTACCTAATTGTTCCATCTGCTGTGAAATCCCACCCCTTACTTGTGGCAAATCTGCTAACACCTGCCTCACTGTGGGGAGGGGTCTCCCATAGAAAATTTCATAAGGACAACAACTGTGGGAACGTGCGGTTACCCGTAATATGAGTAAGTCTGCCGGAAGCAAGCCCATCCATGTACAGTCAGTCTCTATGATCCATTTTGAAAGTGTCTCTTCAAGAGTTTGGTTGTTTCTTTCCACCATTCCAGAACACTGGGGCCTATATGCTGTATGTAATTTCCACTGATATTTAGAGCTTCACATACCTGTTAATTAACGCGGCTACAAAGACAGGGCCATTGTCGGATTCTATCCTGGTTGGAAACCCAAGTCTGGGAATTATTTCTCAAATCAGCGAGCTACTTCATTTTCTTTTTCAGATCAGGTAGGGAAGGCCTCTGCCCAACCGGAGAAGGTACCTACTATTCTAGTAAGTCATGATAACAGGTGACTGCCTTTGCTTCCCCGAAGGACACTCGCTTTCCCTGCATCCTGAGAACTCCACGTCTCAGCCAGTTGGAAAAGCGCTTCTTGGAGGTCATTATTCAGGGGGCAACTTCCCCTGGAGCCCGGGGGCCATAGGGAGCGCTCCACACTCCCAGGGAAAGGCAGAGCCACAGCCACACATCTGTCCCATCCCCTTTGCTCTGTAGGAGAGCTCTAGTGAGCCTAGGTCTGTCAGGAAAATTCTTGGCTCCTATGGGACACATTCTATGTGTGAAACTGCATCCAGGACCTAGGGGCCACAGGGCGCCTGTTTCTCTCGGGGGCGGAGGGGTGGGGGCCTGAAGCAGTGCGGCCAGCAACAGCTTCCACATCCATCCAATTGCTCTTTTTCTTACCTCTGATAGAACTAGCTTTGTTCAGCCTTTGCAATTTGGAGGCAAGCGGGCCCCACTTCCTCCCCAAGGAGGCATGGGAACCTACTTTTGAGTGGAAAGGC
>NW_017197920.1:0-7885 GCF_001704415.2 Capra hircus
GTGTTTTATCCAAAATGGGTACCTTCTGCAGAACCAGCACATAATCTCCAAAATCAGGAAATCATATGGTATCTACGTTATAATGTAATCCACCGCCCCACTTCCACTTTGCAATGTTCAAGTGTATGAATATATCTTTTGTTTCCATCTTCATCCTTTTTTCTTTATTTAGAGTGTTACTGAGATTTTCAGTTATTTGGACAAACTTGATGGATTGAAAGCAGACATGGTGAATAAGGGTTCTGGGTGGCCTTTTCTATGTGGATTTTTTTTTCACTGAAGATGGTTTGAATATTTATTCGTGTTGTAACATGTATGAATCCTGCATTCTTTCTCCCCCCATAGTAATGAAAAATCAATACTATGCCATTTACCATTTAGATATTTGTAAGCATACAGTGTTGTAGCAGACAACCTTTTCTTGTTTTGCAAACCAGTTTAATAATGTGCACCTTGTGCGTGCTTTGGACAAACTCAGGAAACTGAGTCAGTGACTGAAATGGCCCAAGATATCACCTTAGATTCCATCTTCATCTGAAAACAAAACAGGCACTTCCTGGTGGTCCAGTGGCTGAGACTGGACACTCCCAAAGAAGGAGGCCCAGGTTCATTTCCTGATCCAAGAACTAGATCTCCCATGCCACAACAGAGAATTTGCATGCTGTAGCTAAATATCTGGCTTGCCTCAATGAAGGTTGACCTGGCGCAGCCAAATGAAAACAGAAACAAATATTTAAAAAAATACAACCAAAGGAAAGGAAGGGTATGGTGGCTGTGCAGATTTACGGCTTAGCTTTCCCTATCGATAGAAAAGAAAAAAGAGTTTCAAAAGACTGTGTCTCATCCTTCTATCTGGCATATAGAGAGGATTCCTTTGAAATGAGATTTCTCTGGTAAATGTGACTCACAGAAGAGCTGTCTTGAACTTGGGTTTCAGAGATGATCATGTGTCCTCTAAAAAAATAAAAGTTAATTGGGTCCAACTAATCCTCATGCTGAGGTGGTATATTTTGTGGTAGCATTTGCTCCCCTTCACTTTGCATGTATCCCCATTTGTTTACACTGTCATCTACTGAAGACATCCTGATATTTGAAAGTTTGTAGTGATTCCAAGTCGAGCTGTTGTATATAATCATGCGATCCTTTTTTGTCTGGACATGTTTTCAAAGCTGTTTAGTAAGTGCTGGACATGAAGGATTCAGGTCACAGGTGAGCCTTGTTTAGCTGTGGAAAAATCCAGCTATGTTTCTCTGTGGCTTGTGGGATCTTCTGGGGTAAGGGATCGAACTAGAGTGTCTTGCATTGTCAGGCAGATTCTTTACCACTGAGCCACCGGAGAAGCTGTGCCCTACCCCCTTTTCTTGAGTTGACTGGATCTAATAGGTGTGCAGTGCTACCTCACTGTTATTTTAGTTTGTCATTTCCTAATGCTATGTGGTTTTGAGTCTTTTTGATAGGCTTATTTACTATCTTTATATTTTTGTAGGCCAGGTGTTTAGGTGTATACATATTTTATGAGATTGTTCTAGATTTTTTGGTATATTTGGAGAACAATCCTTTATCAGATATCTATTTTATAAATATAGTTTCCTGTGGCTTGTGTTTAAGTTTTGTGAATAAGGTTTTTCACCGTTTCAATTTCTAATTTTTTAAAGTTGATGTTATATGTGTTTTCTATCCTTTTTTGGATAGCCTTTAGTGTGTTGTTGTTGTTGTTAAATTTTATAAGCAGAAGTGAGGTACCGTAGATACAGTTTTAAGCTAAGCTGAGGTGCCACAGATACAGTTTTGCCTTTTGTCTGTTGAGAAGTTTGAGTGAGTTTGGTGTACACTGTAACATTATGTCTACATTCATTTGACTGGATATAGCTTCCAGTTATTTGTCTAATTGGTTTTGGAGATATGATGGGAAGTCAGTTTTTCCAAGGGAAACTGAGGTCCATGAAACATGAACTCTTTTCGATCGGTCGGAATCACTTTCTGCTATTTCTGACAGATTTGACTTGTTTGGATATCTCATATGAGCGGAATCACAGAACGTTTGTCTTTTTTTGGTCTGGTTTATTTCACTTAATCTAATGACCATAAGGTTTGTCCACATTGTCGCATTGTCAGAATTACTGACTTTGAAGGGCCGAATCAGATTCCATTGTGTGTATACCACAGTTTGTTTATGGAATTGGCTGCCATGGACACTTCGATTGCTTCTGTTTGTTTGCCAGTGTGAATCATGCTGTTGTGAGTATGACGGAAGGAGTATCCATTTTTTTCAGCCCCCTTTCCCAATCCTTTTGGGTACATAGCATGAATTGGAATCGAACTATGTATTTCTTCCACGTGTTCGTTTTGGAGTCATTTGTGTAATGTCTTGCAGAGTGGCAGCACCATTTAATGTACTTTTTTGTATGGTGGAATACCGTTCAAGCTTCTGAATATACCTTGCGTTGCATATTCAGTCTCCCACCAACGGACACTTGAATGAGTTCTACCTTTGAGCTATTGTGAATGTCACTATGAATATTTGTGTACCAGTTTTTGTTTGAATTATTAACAAATACATTACCATATATAAAAGAAGCCACAAGGACCTACTGTACAGTTTAGGAAACTATTAAATATCTTATGATGATGTGTAATGCAAGAGAATCTCCAAAGGAATATATGAAAAGCACATAATAACCATGATATTTATTGTGGCAACACTATGAGTTATCATAGCACTACTCAACGTGTATTTATACATGTCACTAAAATATTTACATCTGTAAGGATATTATAAAAAAATTATATAAAAATCAAGAATTCAAACAGAGAATAAATAAACTTCCTGTCATTGCTCGTCATCATTTATACACTCATACTACCTGTAACACTCATTGTATAAGTGCTGGACTAGCAATTGCATTCTTGTAAACCAAGAGATTGTGAAGGTGTAAGGAAATATAGCTTCTTGAATTCCTTAATGAAGGATTCTAGAACTCTATGTCCATGAAGTGAATGAAATTCCGTTTTAGTGAGCCACATTCTTACTAGAGTGATGAGCCTCCACCCCACCCAACGTTAGTTCACAATGAAATCCTGCAGTCCTCTGGCCTCAATGTCTGCTTCCTGCTACCGAGAAAGAAAAGATGAGGAAGTCCTGACAAAACCGATGCTATTTTTCTTTTTCTGATTTGTATTTTATCGCAGGGCCTGGCAAAAAGAGGGCCCAACCTGTTTTTAGAGTTCCATCCCAAGGGTTCCTCCGGCATGTTCCCTATGTTGACAAACTGCTGATTATTTTCAACAAAGGACAATGATCTGCACTTGACTATCTGTTGCTTGAGCTGGAATAGCAGGCATCCCTTGTAGTGCAGTCGTTCATGCGGAAGTAGACATCCCTGAAGCAATAGTATAAGAGGAACACATTTATCATGTAGACATCGCATCCATGCATTTGTAATAATTTTTCAGTTATACCATCATCATCGGAGGAACTGACTTGTCCCAGTAATAACGAGAGGACCCAGTAGAACGGTTCCTTGACTTATGAGTACTTCCTATGAGTACCCTTATGAGTCCTTCTTCCAATGTTGTTTCTCCTAGTTTGGTCATGAACAGTAGAAGCTGATGGCAGTGGTCCTTGAAATGTATGTCGATTCCCAGGTGGCGCAGTTGATCAAAGAAATACTCTGCCTACCAGTGCAGGAGGTGGAAGTGATGTGGGTTTGATCCCTGGTTCAGGAAGATAACAATTCATACACATGTTTTCTGGGAACCAGTTTGATACTCATGAGTTTTTTCTTCTGTATCCAGAAAAACAAATGCTGTTCAAGGACACTGAAAGAACCCTGATTTCGAAAATCAGATCTGTATTGTGAACAATGCTTCGATATCCGTGAGTCGAAGCATAGTATTATGCCTATCATCCTTGTATTTCCCTCAGTGAAATATGTTGAGGAAAACTCTTCATTCGTGGTCTAGAGTCACGAAGAAGCTAAATAGCATTCATCCTTTACGTTGACAACTGTGAATCTAAATCTCCTGTGAATCCTATGTGACAACCACACATACCAACATGAGTTATCAGTATTATATCGATATTTTTAGTCCTATTGTATGTCAACTAAAAAAATCAATATCTAATTGTACATGAAGTCAAGACATAAAGTCAGTGCAAATACAAAATGTTCCATCCTTTGAGAAAGGGAGAAAAACATCTCTGTGCTTAGCCTATCGCATTTTTATGGATTAGATCCTTAAGTAGTTTATTCACCACACCCTATGAATGATTCACAAGTCTTCAGAGAAGAAAGGGTCATTTCTCTTAAACAATGAGTAGTTCAACTCTTCTCAAAGCAAAGTCATAAGTGAGTCTAATTTTGCGTGAGCCCATGAAAACTCAGTGTTTTCATTATGCTTGTGCTTATGATGGGAGGAGGTCTGAGAAGGCGCTTCTGAAGGATTATTCATACCAGTCTTTCTCATATGTATGGAGTCTTTAAAGATCGAATCACCGAGGTGTTGCTTCTACACTTGTACTAGGCGAGCAGCAACATTCCCTTTCTCCCTAAGTGCAGTAGACGTCTGTCTTCTGTCCTCTGGAGTATGTATTGCTTGAGCTCACCACAGCCTAGTAGATGGAAATCGTCAGGATATTCTGGAAACCCTTTGGATTTCAGTCTGCTCAGGAGGTTACCACTGCTGCAAACCTCTGGATTTTACCACGCACTTTTAACAACCTCAGATGAAGGATACAAGTCAACACTCGTGACAGCCACGGGCTTCCATGGCCTATCCATGATTGTTGGCTTTGCTTTCATAATCATCCTGTTTCTTATACCAACTAAACTGTCACTGTATTTTTTCATGACCATTTTATCTTTGACGGTTTTTAGATCTATTATGGATTTTCCTATATATCTTCACTCATCGGTGAGGGTCTTCTGTTAGTAGTAGTTTACGACAACTGACTTCCAGTCAGTTAGCTGTGGCAGAATAGAAAAAAGAATGACCCACTGTATATTATTCGTATTATGTATCAATATATTATTCGTTTTATTGTTTGCAGTCATCCACTTCCAAGTTTCCGAAATAAACTTTCAGAAAAATCACATCCTTTGGAATGTCCCGTTTGACTGAATAGGAGCACGGAAATGCTATTCCATCAAATTGTTTACAGTTTCCATTCCATTCCTCCTGTTTGATGTAGATATTGGCCTTTGGTTCTATCACTAGCTTTGCAAGTAAAAAAATTCATTAGAGCTCATATGGTAATTTTACTGTTGGCAATAAGTTTAGCATAAAATGAACACAGAAGAGGTTACAGTAGACCAAATATGAAAGTCAGTTGAAAAGAAAACATAGTGTTGAATGTTGACAGTAGGAATATAGTTTATGAAGTTCCTTTATTATTATCTATCCTTCCCGTTTCTTTTGCAGGGTGTTAATGTACAGATTCCAGTCCTATGGCTGGAGTGAAGAATAGTATCATGATTCTTGAGAGCAACTCTACTAAGTCTTCACGCTCATGTCACTCAAGGTTTTTTAATACCTATTATGTTAGTCGTGTTTGTAGTTTGTGAAGTCACATAAGTTGCATTCACTCAAGCAATAGTATCAAACAGCTATGGCATCAATTCTAGATGTGAATCGATATCGAATGTGAATCCATTTCACTGTGACAAGTGATTATTGCAGATATTCTATTCATGCCAGTAAGAAAGCTGTGCAGAAATAATATAATGTTTATGAAGAAAATAAGATTTGCTAATTTGTTGTATTATTCTCTTTCTTTTCAACAGATTGAATGACAACAGGCTCCACTTTTCATTCACTTGTATGACTATGAGCAGTTTGACCAAGTTGAAGAAGATGACTCGTTGTGTAGTCTTCCTCATCAGCTCATTCCATCTACTGGCTTTCAAATCATTTAGTACAGAGGCTCACCGTCTAGGTGTTCATCCAGTGTTTTGTTTGCTTATCATGCAGGATCATTTTCAAAGGAAAAGTATGTGTGTATGAGTTAGAGCTCTGATCCCAAGAGTCCATGTAGAAGCTTCCCCTGAGAAGTGTATCGTTTTTGCACCAATGCTACTGAAACGTGTGAATGTGGTATACCACGCATCCCAATAAGCGTCCAGAGCTTCACAGGCTGCTTCTTTGAAACGCCCAGTACTCATGACATTCCATTCATCTGAGGACTAAATATAGCCAACGTAGGCTGTGTTTGCCAAATAGACTTTGAAGTCTTCTTCACACAGTCCTTCATCGACGCCAGTTTTCAGATCGAAGAAACCCTTGCTCCATGAAGTGTGTGAACACATATACTCATGTTTTGTTTGCGATTTTAAAGTCATTCTTCAGTTTTGTTGGAGGAATGGTTCTGTATAATGCCCGTGGATCTGTGCATGAAAGCCCTAATAACTAATGTGAATCGACTTCACTACCAAGGGATGTTTTCATATCTATTGAGGATTTAGTTCATGTATTTCGATTTTAACTTTCTGTCTTACAGCCTTGTTTGTAGATCAAAGCTATTTGAAAGTGTCATCTGGTTTTCAATGGCTTGTGAGGTTATTCATGAGTGGTTTATAAAACCGAATGGATTGTACGTAGCCATACTTTGTTGTCATTCTATGAATTTGAAGAATGTCTGAAGAATGTCTGCAGTTGATGCCTTAAGATTCATACAATTGATGTCCAATATTTATCTCAATAGACTTGCTTTCAATTTGTAGTTTCCTATGCATATGTCTTTCTTTTATGGATTTGGGTAGAAGTCGTATTGGAACACTGAAAATCTGTGATATCAGCCGTGCTGACCTTCTTTCCGGTGGTCATCATTAAGATTTTCACGCTCACTGTCTTTGTGCAATGCTATGGATCCTAGTGGAAACAGGTGCCGTTCATCCTACTTTTGTGAAGATTGAACTCATCGTAGAAAGTGGAATTTGTTGAAATATTTATGGTATCAATATATCCTGTGTATATAATTACCCCAGATTACGGGTGCGTATCTGATTGCTAAGTTATAAAATGTATGAGATAGATGTGATCCATCAATGGCGATTGGATACGTGGTGGAGAGGTATTTTGGTGATGCAAGAGATTTAAATGATGTGATCAGAGTATTTATATCCCTTTTATGTGGATAATGGGTCTTGGATCGATGTTTGAAACATTCCAACTTGTCTTTTGTTATGCATGGGAAGTGTCCAAAACGAAGATGATGCAGGTACGTACTTCAAGGGTAAGTATAGGGTTGAGGGCGTGACTATGAAGTGGGTTAGGTTAGGATGTGGATAGGGTGTCGGGTGAGGGAAGGGTTAAGGTTACAGTGTGCAGAACAGCCCCCCAACTTGTTAGGGTGGGTGAGCGTGAGGGTTAGGGTTAGGGGTGAGGGTGAGGGTAAGGCTTCAAGGTGAGGGTGAGGGTTCAGGGTGAGGGCGAGGGTAAGGGCTCGGGGTGAGGGTTCAGGGTGAAGGTGTGGGTCTCACATCTGATAAACGATTGCATTCCAAATATACCCTTCATTTCCCTCGAAACAGAGCTCTCACTGTTGGAGCCCTTGGCAGTGTGGAAGCCACCGGCCTAAGCCACCACAAGAACGCCTGGGCCTAGGTGCAAAGGCAAGGCAGGAGCAGAGCTGAGGCCAGGAAGGTGCCAGTGGCGTCTCCCCAACCTCGTGCAGACTGCTCCTTCCTGGCAGGAAGTCTAGAAGCCAGGCAAAGTCTGGGCAAGGCTCGCCCCAGGCAGAGCAGCTCGGCGCAAGGAACTCTGCCAGATCAGGGCTCTCAGCGGAGCTGGAGCTCTGCCATACTGGAGGCGCACTCGGCTCCACCCAGCAAGGCTTGCAGGCAGCAGGCGACTGGGCTGCCTCCCTCTTCCCCGGAGGAGGCTCCCT
>NW_017197921.1:0-7884 GCF_001704415.2 Capra hircus
CTCCCGAGCTGTAGCAGCAGTGCCACGCTTCCCTTCGCATGGATCAAGGGATCTGTGGCTTTCCCTCCAGTTCTTTCCCACGAGGCTTTCCCACGAGGCTTTCTCACAGGGCTGTCCGACGTGCACCGTGGTGTGAGTCGATCCTCAGCTCGTCGAGGCAGTGCAGGGAAAACAGTTTTCCCTGGAATGGACTGAGACACTCGGGGACTCTGGGAATGGTGGCACGACCCTGGAGTTCCTCTCGCCTTTCCTGTGGAGAGCGCATCCTCTTGAGATGCGACGGGAATGCAGGGAATTCTTTCCCGCCACGCAGGGAAAGGATTCCTCCCCTCGAGCTAGGGGGCGAAACGGGGTCTCCTCTGGATGTGGGCGGGACTCTCGTCCTTCCTCGAGTGGAGACGAGTAGTTAGGGAACTTCTTGAGTTGCAGCAAGGTGTGAAGGACCCTTTCGAAGTTTCCAGATGTTAGAGTGATTAGCCTCGAGACGCCTCAGCGGAAATGGGCCTCATCTCGCATGGAGGGGAGAACCTCCTGGTTTTTCTCGAGTTGCGCAGGTGCTCTCGACTTACGATGGGGATCAGGGACCCGCTCTGATGGCCTCAGGAAAGGCCAGTCCCCCCATGCGAGTTGCTCGCGGGCCTCTCGGGATTCCTCTCCCTTTGATGCTGGGTCCTAAGACCTTGTGTGGAGTCAGTGCCGGAACCTGAGGATTCCTCTCCAGTGCTGACATGGATCTTGGGGTACTTCTGGAGTCTCCCCAGGGGAGTCAGTAATCGTCTCTAGTGGGGAATGCACGTTCGCTTTCCTCCCGAGCTGTAGCAGCAGTATCACGCTTACCTTCGCGTGGATCTAGGGATCTGTGGCTTTCCCTGGAGGCTTTCCCATGAGGCTTTCCCACGAGACTTTTCCCACAGGGCTGTCCCACGTTCCACCGTGGTGTGAGTTGATCCTCGGCTTGAAAGTCGAGGCTGTACAGGAAAACACGTTTCTCTGGAATGGACTGATACATCTGGGGACTCTGGAATGGTGCAGGACCCTGGAGTTCCTCTCGCCTTTCTGTGGAGAGCGCCTGCTCTTGAGATACGACGGGAACGCCGGGAATTCTTTCCCAACCACGCAGGAAAGGATCCCTCCTCTTGAGCTAGGAGGGGGAAACGGCTCCTCTGGATTAGGGCGGGACTCTAGTGCTTCCTCTGGAATGGAGACGGGTATGTCGGGGAACTTCTTGAGTTGCAGCAAGTGTGGGAAGAACCCTTTGGAAGTTTGCAGAGGTTAGATGTGTTTAGCCTACAGACGCCTCAGCAAAAATGGGCCTCATCTCGCCTGGAGGGGAGAACCTCCTGGATTTTCTCGAGTTGCGGCAGGTGCTCTCGACTTACGACGGGGACCTCAGGGACCCCTTTGGTGGCCTCAGGAAAGGCCAGTTCCCATGCGAGTTGCTCGGGGCCTCTCGGGGATTCCTCTCCCTCGATGCCGGGGCCTAAGATCTTTTGTGGAGTTGGTGCCGGAACCTGAGGATTCCTCTCCAGTGCTGACATGGATCTTGGGGTAATTCTAGAGTCTCCAAGTGAGTCAGTCCTCGTATCGAGTGGGGGCATGCACGTGCGCTTTCCTCCCGAGCTGTAGCAGCAGTGTCAGGCTTCCCTTCGCCTGGATCAAGGGATCAGGGGCTTTCCCTCGAGGCTTTCCCACGAGGCTTTCCCACGAGGCTTTCCCACAGGGCTGTCCCAAGTGCCATCGTGGTTGAGTCGATCCTCGGCTTGAAAGTCGAGGCAGTGCAGGAAAAACAGGTTTCCCTGGAATGGACTGAGACATCTGGGGGACTCTGGGAAGGGTGGCACGACCCTGGTGTACCTCTCACCTTTCCTGTCGAGAGCGCCTCCTCTTGAGGTGCGACGGGATCACCGGGAATTCTTTCCCGACCACGCAGGGAAAGGATCCCTCCTCTCGAACTAGGAGGCTGAAACGGGGCTCCTCTGGATGTGGGCGGGACTCTCGTGCTTCCTCTCGAGTGGAGACGGGTATGTCGGGGAACTTCTTGAGTTGCCGGCAAGGGTGTGAAGAACCCTTTCGAAGTTCCAGAGGTTAGGTGTGATTCGCCTGGTGACGCCTCAGCCGAAATGGGCCTCATCTCGCCTGGAGGGGAGAACCTCCTGGGATTTTCTCGAGTTGCAGCAGGTGCTCTCGACTTACGACAGGGAATTCAGAGACCCGCTCTGGTGGCCCTAGGAAAGGACAGTCCCCTTGCGAGTTGCTCGGGAGTCTCTCGGATTCCTCTACCGTCGATGCCAGGGCCCTAATACCTTGTTTGGAGTCAGGGCGGGAAACTGAGGATTCCTCTCCAATGCTGACATGGATCTTGGGAACTTCTGGAGTCGCCCCAGGGGAGTCAGTCCTCGTCTCGAGTCGGGACATGCACGTTCGCTTTCCTCCCGAGCTCTAGCAGCAGTGTCATGCTACCCGTCGAGTGGATAATGGGATCAGTTGTCTTTCCCTCGAGGATTTTCCAAAGGGCTGTCCCACGTGCCACCGTGGTGTGAGCCGATCCTCGGCTTGAAAGTCCAGGCAGTGCAGGGAAAACAGGTTTCCCTGGAATGGACAGAGGACATCTTGGGCACTCTGGGAATGGTGGGACGACTGTAGAGTTCCTCTCGCCTTTCCTGTGGAGAGCGCCTCCTCTTGAGATGCGACGGGAACACCGTGAATTCTTTCCCGAACACGCAGGGAAACGATCCTCCCACTCGAGCTAGGAGGCGGAACCGGGGCTCCTCTGGATGTGGGTGCGACTCTCGTGCTTCCTCTCGAGTGGAGATTGGTTTGGTCGGGGAACTTCTTGAGTTGCAGCAATGGGTGTGAATGACCCTTAGTAGGTTCCAGAGTTAGGTGTGATGAGCCTCGGGACACTTCAGCGGAATTGGGCCTCATCTTGCCTGGAGGGGAGAACCTCCTGGATTTTCTCGTGTTGGGGCAGCTGGTTCTCGACTTACGACGGGGACATCAGGGACCCGCTTTGGTGGCCTCAGGAAAGGCCAGTCCCAATACGAGTAGATCGAAGGCCTCTCGGGGATTCCTCTCCCGTCGATTCCGGTGCCTAAGACCTTGTGTGGAGTCGGTGCCGTAACCTGAGGATTCCTCTCCACTGTGAAACGGATCTTGGGGTAATTCTAGAGTCTCCTCAGGGGACTCAGTCCTCGTCTCGAGTGGGGGCATGCACGTGCGATTTCCTGCCGAGATTGAGCAGCATTGTCATGCTTCCGTCGAATGGATCAAGGGATCTGTGGCTTTCCCTCGAGGCTTTCCCGAGGCTTTCCCACGAGGCTTTCCCACGCGGCTTTCCGACAGGGCTGTCCCACGTGCCACCGTGGTGTGAGTCGATCCTCGGCTTGAAAGTCGAGGCAGTGCAGGGAAAACAGGTTTCCCTGGAATGGACTGAGACATCTGGGGGACTCTGGAAATGGTGGCACGACCCTGGATTTCCTCTCCTTTCCTGTGGAAGATCGCCTCCTCTTCACATACGACGGGAACGCCGGGAAATCTTTCCTGACCACGCAGGGAAAGGATCACTCCTCTCGAGCTAGGAGGCAGAAACGGGGAACCTCTAGGTGTGGGCGGGACTCTCGTGCTTCCTCTCGAGTGGAGACGGGTATGTCGGGGAACTTCTTGAGTTGCAGCAATGGTGTGAAGGACCCTTTGGAATTTCCAGAGGTTAGGTGTGATTAGCCTCGTGACGCCACAGCAGAAATGGGCCTCATCTCGTCTGGAGGGGAGAACCTCCTGGATTTTCTCGAGTTGCAGCAGGTGCTCTCGACTTACGGCGGGGACCTCAGGGTCCCGCTCTGCTGGCCTCAGGAAAGGCCAGTCCCTATGCGAGATGCTCGGGGGCCACTCGGGATTCCCCTCCCGTCGATGCCGGGGCCTAAGATCTTGTGTGGAGTCGGTGCCGGAACCTGAGGATTCCTCTCCAGTGCTGACATTGATTTTGGGGTACTTCTGAAGTCTCCCCAGGTGAGTCAGTCCTCGTCTCGAGTGGGAGCATGCACGTGCGCTTTCCTCCCGAGCTCTAGCAGCAGTGTCACACTTCCCTTCACGTGGATCAAGGGATCACTGGCTGTCCCACGAGACTTTCCCACGAGGCTTTCCCATAGGGCTGTCCCACGTGCCACCGAGGATCCTCGTCTTGAATGTCGAGGCAGTGCAGGAAAAACAGGTTTCCCTGGAATGGACTGAGACATCTGGGGGACTCTGGGAATGGTGGCACGACCCTGAAGTTCCTCTCCTTTCCTGTGGAGAGCGCCTCCTCTTGAGATGCGACAGGAAGGCCGGGAATTCTTTCCCGACCACGCAGGGAAAGGATCCCTCCTCTCGAGCTGGGAGTCGGAAACGGGGCTCCTCTGGATGTGGGCAGGACTCTCGGGCTTCCTCTCGAGTGGAGACGGGTATGTCGGGGAACTTCTTGAGTTGAAGCAAGGGTGTGAAGGACCCTTGGAAGTTCCAGAGGTTAGGTGTGATTAGACTCGAGACGCCTCAGCGGAAATGGGCCTCATCTCGCCTGGAGGGGAGAACCTCCTGGATTTTCTCGAGTTGGGGCAGGTGCTCTCGACTTACGAGGGGGACTTCCGGGACCCGCTCTCGTGGCCTCAGAAAAGGCCAGTCCCCAAGCCAGTTGCTCGGGGGCCTCTCGGGATTCCTCTCCCCTTGATGCCGGGGCCTAATACCTTGTGTGGAGTTGATGACGGAACCTGAGGATTCCTCTCCAGTGCCGACATGGATCTTGGGGTATTTCTGGAGTCTCCCCAGGGGAGTCAGTCCTCGTCTGGAGTGGGGGAATGCACGTGCGCTGTCCTCCCGAGCTGAAGCAGCAGTGTCACGCTTCACTTCGCGTGGATCAATGGTTCAGGGTCTTTCCCTCGAGGCTTTCCCACGAGGCTTTCCCACGAGGCTTTCCCAAAGGGCTATCCCATGTGCCACCGTCGTGTGAGTCGATCCTCGCTTGAAAGTCAAGGCAGTTCAGGGAAAACAGGTTTCCCTGGAATGGACTGAGACATCTGGGGGACTGTGGGAATGGTGGCACGACCCTGGAGTTCCTCTCGCCTTTCCTGTGGAGAGCGCCTCCTCTTGAGTTGCGACGGGAACACCAGGAATTCTTTCCGACCACGCAGGGAAAGGATCCCTCCTCTCGAGCTATGAGGCGGAAACGGGGGCTCCTCTGGATGTGGGCGGGACTCTCGTGCTTCCTTTCCAGTGGAGACGGGTATGTCGGGGAACTTCTTGAGTTGCAGCAAGGGTGTGAAGGACCCTTTGGAAGTTCTAGAGGCTAGGTGTTATTAGCCTGGAGACGCCTCAACAGAAATGGGCCTCATCTCGCCTGGAGGGGGGAACCTCCTGGATTTTCTCGAGATGTGGCAGGTGCTCTCGACTTAAGATGGGGACCTCAGGGACCCTCTGTGGTGGCCTCAGGAAAGGCCAGTCCCCATGCGAGTTGCTTGGGGGCCTCTCGGGATTCCTCTCCCGTTGATGCCGGAGCCTAAGACCTTGAGTGGAGTCGGTGCCGGAACTTGAGCATTCCTCTCCAGTGCTGTCATGGATCTTGGGGTACTTCTGGTGTCTCCCCTGGGGAGTCAGTCCTCGTCTCGAGTGGGGGCATGCACGTGCAATTTCCTCTCGAGCTGTAGCAGCAGTGACACGCTTCCCTTCACGTGGATCAAGGGATCTGTGGCTTTCCCTCGAGGCTTTCCTATGAGGCTTTCCCACAAGGCTTTTCCAACAGGGCTGTCCCATGTGCCACCGGGGTGTGAGTCGATCCTCGGCTTGAAAGTCGAGGCAGTGAAGGGAAAACCGGTTTCCCTGGAATGGACTGAGACATCTGGGGGACTCTGGGAGTGGTGGCACGACCTTGGAGTTCTAGTCGCCTTTCCTGTGGAGAGCGCCTCCTCTTGAGATGCAAAGGGAACGCCGGGAATTCTTTCCCGAACACTGAGGGAAACGATCCGTCCTCTCGAGCTAGGAGGCGGAAATGGGGCTCCTCTGGCTGTGGGCAGGATGCTCGTTCTTCCTCTCGAGTGGAGACGTGTATGTCGGGTAACTTCTTGAGTTGCAGCAAGGCTGTGAAGGACCTTTGGATCTTCCTGAGGTTATGTGTGATTAGCCTCGAGACGCCTCAGCGGAAATGGGCTCATGTTGTCTGGAAGGGAGAACCTCTTGGATTTTCTCAAGTTGCGGCAGGTTCTCGCGACTTACGACGGGACCTCAGGGACCGCTCTGGTGGCTTCAGGAAAGGCAGTCCCCAAGCGAGTTGCTCGGGGGCTCTTGGGATTCCACTCCGTCGATGCCGGGGCATAAGACCTTTTGTGGAGTCGGTGCCGGAACCTGAGGATTCTCTCCAGTGCTGACATGGATCTTGGGGTACTTCTGGAGTCTCCCCAGGGGAGTCAGTCCTCGTCTCAAGTGGAGCAGGCACGTGCGCTTTCCTCCCGACTGTAGCAGCAATGTCACGCTTCCCGTCGAATGGATCAAGGGATCTGTGGCTTTCCCTCAAGGCTTTCCCTCGAGCATTTACACGAGACTTTCCACAGGGCCGTCACACGTGCCACCGTGGTGTGAGTCGATCCTCGCTTGAAAGTCGAGGCAGTGCAGGGAAAACAGGTTTCGCTGGAATGGACTGAGATATCTGGGGGACTCCGGGAATGGTGGCATGACCTGGAGTTCCTCTCGCCTTTCCTGTGGAGAGCGCCTCCTCATCAGATGCGCTGGGAACGATGGGAATTCTTTCCCGAACACGCAGTGAAAGGATCCCCCCTCTCGAGCTAGGAGGCGGAAACGCGGCTCCTCTGGATGTGGGCGGGACTCTCGTGCTTCCTCTCGAGTGGAGACGGGTATGTCGGGGAACTTCTTGAGTTGCAGCAAGGGTGTGAAGGACCCTTTGGAAGTTACTGAGGTTAGGTGTGATTAGCCTTAAGACGTCTCAGCGGAAATGGGCCTCATCTTGTCTGGAGGGGAGAACCTCCTGGATTTTCTCAAGTTGCGGCTGGTTCTCGCGACTTACGACGGGGACATCAGGGACCCACTCTCTTGGCCTCAGGAAAGGCCAGTTCCCAAGCGAGTTGCTCGGGGGCCTCTTGGGATTCCTCTCCCGTCTACGCTGGGGCCTAAGACCTTGTGTGGAGTCGGTGCCGGAACCTGAGGATTCCTCTCCAGTACTGACATGGATCCTGGGGTACTTCTGGAGTCTCCCAAGGGGAGTCAGTCCTCGTCTCGAGTGGGGGCATGCACGTGCGCTTTCCTCCCGAGCTGTAGCAGCAGTGTCATGCTTCCCGTCGAGTGGATCAAGGGATCTGTGGTTTTCCCTCAGGCTTTCCCTCGAGGCATTTACACGAGTCTTTCCCACAGGGCTGTCGCACGTGCCACCGTGGTGTGAGTCGATCCTCGGCTTGAAAGTCGAGGCAGTGCAGGGAAAACAGGTTTTCCCTGGAATGGACTGAGACATCTGGGGGACTCGGGGAATGGTGGCACGACCCTGGAGTTCCTCTCGCCTTTCCTGTGGAGAGCGTCTCCTCATGAGATGGGACGGGAACGCCGGGAATTCTTTCCCGACCACGCAGTGAAAGGATCCCTTCTCTCGAGCTAGCAGGCGGAAACGCGGCTCCTCTGGATGAGGGCGGGACTCTCGTGCCTCCTATCTAGTGGAGACGGGTGTGTCGGGGAACTTTTTGAGTTGCAGCAAGGTGTGAAGGACTCTTTGGAAGTTCCATAGGTGAGGTGTCATAAGCCTCGAGACGTCTCAGCAGAAAATGGCCTCAATCTCGCGCCTGGAAGGGGAGAATCCTCTCGTGGATTTTTCTCTGAGTTGTGGCAGGTGCTGCTTGTCTCGAGCTTAGGGACGGGGAC
>NW_017197922.1:0-7884 GCF_001704415.2 Capra hircus
CCAGGGAAACCTTTATTCCCTGCACTGCCTCGACTTTCAAACCGAGGATCGACTCACACCACAGTGGCACGTGGACAGCCCTGTGGGAAAGCCTCGTGGGAAAGCCTCGAGGGAAAGCCACAGATCCCTTGATCCATGCGAAGGGAAGCGTGACACTGCTGCTACAGATCGGAGGAAAGCGCACGTGCATGCCCCCAGTGGAGTAGCGGACTGACTGCCCTGAGAGACTCCAGAAGTACACCAAGATCCATGTCAGCACTGCAGAGGAATCCTCAGGTTCCAGCACCGACTCCACACAAGATCTTAGGCACCGGCATCGAAGGGAGAGGAATCCCGAGAGGCCCCCGAGCAACTCGCATGGGGACTGGCCTTTCCTGAGGCTCCAGAGCGGTCCCTGAGGTCCCCGTCGTAAGTTGAGAGCACCTGCCGCAACTCGAGAAAATCCAGGAGGTTCTCCCTCCAGGCGAGATGAGGCCCATTTCCGCTGAGGCGTCTCGAGGCTAATCACATCTAACATCTGGAACTTCCAAAGGTCCTTCACACCCTTGCTGCAACTCAAGAAGTTCCCCGACATACCGGTCTCCACTCAAAGAGTAACATGAGAGTCCCGCCCCATTTCCAGAGTGGCCCCGTTTCCGACTGCTAGCTCCGAGAGGAGGGATCCTTTCCCTGCGTGGTCGGGAAAGAATTCCTAGCATTCCTGTCGCATCTCAAGAGGAGCGCTCTCCACAGGAAAGACGAGAGGAACTCCAGGATCAGGCCCCATTCCCAGAGTCCCCCTGATTTCTCAGGCCATTGCAGGGAAACCTGTTTTCCCTGCACTGCCTCGACTTTCAAGGAGGATCGACTCACACCACGGTGGCACGTGGGACAGCCCTGTGGGGAAGCCTCGTGGGAAAGCCCTGTGGGAAAGCCTCGAGGGAAAGCCCCTGATCCCTTGATCCACCGCAAAGGAAGCGTGACACTGCTGCTTCGCTCGGGAGGAAAGCGCACGTGGCATTCCCCCACTCGAGGACGACGACTGACTCCCCTGGGGAGACTCCAGAAGTACCCAAGAATCCATCTCAGCACTTGAGAGGAATGCTCAGGTTCCGGCACCTACTCCACACAAGATCTTAGGCCCCGGCATCCACTGGAGAGGAATCCCGAGAGGCCCCGAGCAACTCGCATGGGGACTGGCCTTGCCTGAGGCCACCAGAGCGGGTCCCTGAGGTCCCCGTCGTAAGTCGAGAGCACCTGCCGCAACTCGAGAAAATCCAGGAGGTTCTCCCCTCCAGGCGAGATGAGGCCCATTTCCGCTGAGGCGTCTCGAGGCTAATCACACCTAAACTCTGGAACTTCCAAAGGGTCCTTCACACCCTTGCTGCAACTCAAGAAGTTCCCCGAGATACCCGACTACACTCGAGAGGAAGCACGAGAGTCCCGCCCACATCCAGAGGAGCCCCGTTTCCGCCTCCTAACTCGAGAGGAGGGATCCTTTCCCTGCGTGGTCGGGAAAGAATTCCCGGCGTTCCCGTCACACCTCAAGTGGAGGCGCTCTCCACAGGAAAGGCGAGAGGAACTCCCGGGTTGTGCCACATTCCCAGAGTCCCCCAGATGTGTCAGTCCATTCCAGGGAAACCTGTTTTCCCTGCACTGCCTCGACTTTCAAGCCGAGGATCGACTCACACCTCGGTGGCACGTGGGACAGCCCTGTGGGAAGGCCTCGTGGGAAAGCCTCGAGGGAAAGCCACAGATCCCTTGATCCACGCGACGGGAAGCGTGACACTGCTGTTACAGCTCGGGAGGTAAGCGCACGTGCATACCCGCACTCGAGACGACGAGTGACTCCCCTGGGGAGACTCCAGAAGTACCCCAGGATCCATGTCAGCACTGGAGAGGAATCCTCAGGTTCCGGCACCGACTCCAAACAAGGTCTTAGGGCCTGGCATCGAAGGGAGAGGAATCCCGAGAGGCCCCCGAGCAACTTGCATGGGGACTGGCCTTTCCTGAGGCCACCAGAGCGGGTCCCTGAGGTCCCCGTCGTTAGTCGAGAGCACCTGCCACAACTCGAGAAAATCCAGGAGGTTCTCCCTTCCAGGCGAGATAAGGACCATTTCCGCTGAGGTGTCTCAAGGCTAATCACACCTAACCTCTGGAACTTACAAAGGGTCCTTCACACCCTTGCTGCAACTCAAGAAGATCCCCAACATACCCGTCTCCACTCGAGAGGAAGCACGAGAGTCCCGCCCAAATTCAGAGGAGCCCCGTTTCCGCCTCCTAGCTCGAGAGGAGGGATCCTTTCCATCAGTGATCGGGAAAGAGTTCCCAGTGTTTCCGGTGCATCTCAAGAGGAGGCGATCTCCACAGGAAAGGCGAGAGGAACTCCAGGGACGTGCCACCATTCCCTAAGTCCCCCAGATGTCCCAGTCCATTCCAGGGACACCTGTTTTCCCTGCACTGCCTCTACTTTCAAGCCGAGGATCGACTCACACCACTGTGGCACGTGGGACAGCCCTGTGGGAAAGCCTCGTGGGAAAGCCTCGAGAGAAAGCCTCGTGGGAAAGCCTCGAGGGAAGCCACAGTTGCTTTGATTCACGCGAACGGAAGTGTGACACTGCTGCTACATCTCGGAAGGAAAGCGCACGTGCATGCCCCCACTCGATACGAGGACTGACTACCCTGGAGAGACTCCAGAAGTACCCCAAGATCCACATCAGCACTGGCGAGGAATCCTCACGTTCCGGCACCGACTCCAAACAAGGTTTTAGGCCCCTGCATCGACGGGAGAAGAATCCCGAGAGGCCCCGAGCAACTAGCATGGGTACTGGCCTTTCCTGAGGCCATCAGAGCGGGTCCCTGAGGTCCCCGTCATAAGTCGAGAGCAACTGCCGCAACTCGATAAAATCCAGGAGGTTCTCCCCTCCAGGCGAGATGAGGCCCGTTTCCTCTGAGGCGTCCCCAGGCTAATCACACCTAACCTCTGGAACTTCGAAAACGTCCTTCACATCCTTGCTGCAACTCAAGAAGTTCCCCGACATACCCGTCTCCACTCGAGAGGAAGCACGAGAGTCCCGCCCACATCCAGAGGAGCCCCGTTTCCGCCTCATAGCACGAGAGGAGGGATCCTTTCCCTGCATGGTCGGGAAAGAATTCCCGGCGTTCCCGTCGCATCTCAAGAGGGTAGGCTTTCCACAGGAAAGGCGTCAGGAACTCCAGGGTCCTTCCACCATTCCCAGAGTCGCCCAGATGTCTCAGGCCATTCCAGGGAAGCCTGTTTTCCCGGCACTGCCTCAAATTTCAAGCCGAGGATCGACTCACACCATGGTGGCACGTGGATAGCGCTGTGGTAAAGCCTCGTGGGAAAGCCTGGTGGGAAAGCCTCTAGGGAAAGCCTCGAGGGAAAGCCACTGTTCCCTTGATTCACGCGAAGGGAAGCATGACACTGCTGCTACAGCTCGGGAGGTAAGCGCTCGTGCATGCCCCCACTCGAGACGAGGACTGACTCCCCTGGGGAGACTCCAGAAGTACCCCAATATCCAAGTCAGCACTGGAGAGGAATCCTCAGGTTCCGGCACCGACTCCAAACAAGGTCTTAGGCCCGGGCATCGACGGTAGTGGAATCCCGAGATGCCCCCGAGCAACTCGCATGGGGACTGGCCTTTCCTGCGGCCACCAGAGAGGGTCCCTGAGGTCTCCCGTCGTAAGTCGAGAGCACCTGCCGCAACTCGAGAAAATCCAGGAGGTTCTCCCCTCCAGGCGAGATGAGGCCCATTTCCGCTGAGGCGTCTCGAGGCTAATCACACCTAACCTCTGGAACTTCCAAAGGGTCCTTCACACCCTTGCTGCAACTCAAGAAGTTCCCCGACATACCCGTCTCCACTCGAGAGGAAGCACAAGAGTCCCGCCCACATCCAGAGGAGCCCCGTTTCTGCCTCCTGGCTCGAGAGGAGGGATCCTTTCCCTGCGTGTTCGGGAAAGAATTCCCGGCATTTCCGTCGCATCTCAAGAGGAGGCGCTCTCCACAGGAAAGCGAGAGGACTCAGGGTCGTGCCACCATTCGGCAGAGTCGTCAGACGCAGTGCAGGGAAACATGTTTCCCTGGAATGGACTGAGACATTTGGGGACTCTGGAATGGTGGCACGACCCTGAAGTCCTCTCGCCTTTCCTGTGGAGAGCGCCTCCTCTTGAGATGCGACGGAAATGCCGGGAATTCTTTCCCGAACACGCAGGGAAAGGATCCCTCCTCTCGAGCCAGGAGGCAGAAACGGGGCTCCTCTGGATGTGGGCGGGACTCTTGTGCTTCCTCTCGAGTGGAGACGGGTATGTCGGGGAACTTCTTGAGTTGCAGCAAGGGTGTGAAGGACCCTTTGGAAGTTCCAGAGGTTAGGTGTGATTAGCCTCGAGACGCCTCAGCGGAAATGGGCCTCATCTCGCCTGGAGGGGAGAACCTCCTGGATTTTCTCGAGTTGCGGCAGGTGCTCTCGACTTACGACGGAGACCTCAGGGACCCTCTCTGGTGGCCGCAGGAAAGGCCAGTCCCCATGCGAGTTGCTCGGGGGCATCTCGGGATTCCACTACCGTCGATGCCCGGGCCTAAGACCTTGTTTGGAGTCGGTGCCGGAACCTGAGGATTCCTCTCCAGTGCTGACTTGGATATTGGGGTACTTCTGGAGTCTCCCCAGGGGAGTCAGTCCTCGTCTCGAGTGGGGGCATGCACGAGCGCTTACCTCCCGAGCTGTAGCAGCAGTGTCATGCTTCCCTTCGCGTGAATCAAGGGAACAGTGGCTTTCCCTCGAGGCTTTCCCTAGAGGCTTTCCCACCAGGCTTTCCCACGAGGCTTTACCACAGCGCTATCCACGTGCCACCATGGTGTGAGTCGATCCTCGGCTTGAAATTTGAGGCAGTGCCGGGAAAACAGGCTTCCCTGGAATGGCCTGAGACATCTGGGCGACTCTGGGAATGGTGGAAGGACCCTGGAGTTCCTGACGCCTTTCCTGTGGAAAGCCTACCCTCTTGAGATGCGACGGGAACGCCGGGAATTCTTTCCCGACCATGCAGGGAAAGGATCCCTCCTCTCGTGCTATGAGGCGGAAACGGGGCTCCTCTGGATGTGGGCGGGACTCTCGTGCTTCCTCTCGAGTGGAGACGGGTATGTCGGGGAACTTCTTGAGTTGCAGCAAGGATGTGAAGGACGTTTTCGAAGTTCCAGAGGTTAGGTGTGATTAGCCTGGGGACGCCTCAGAGGAAACGGGCCTCATCTCGCCTGGAGGGGAGAACCTCCTGGATTTTATCGAGTTGCGGCAGTTGCTCTCGACTTATGACGGGGACCTCAGGGACCCGCTCTGATGGCCTCAGGAAAGGCCAGTACCCATGCTAGTTGCTCGGGGCCTCTCGGGATTCTTCTCCCGTCGATGCAGGGGCCTAAAACCTTGTTTGGAGTCGGTGCCGGAACGTGAGGATTCCTCGCCAGTGCTGATGTGGATCTTGGGGTACTTCTGGAGTCTCTCCAGGGTAGTCAGTCCTCGTATCGAGTGGGGGCATGCACGTGCGCTTTCCTTCCGAGATGTAGCAGCAGTGTCACACTTCCGTTCGCGTGAATCAAAGCAACTGTGGCTTTCCCACGAGGCTTTCTCTCGAGGCTTTCCCACGAGGCTTTCCCACAGGGCTGTCCCACGTGCCACAGTGGTGTGAGTCGATCCTCGGCTTGAAAGTAGAGGCAGTGCAGGGAAAACAGGTTTCCCTGGAATGGACTGGGACATCTGGGGGACTTAGGGAATGGTGGCACGTCCCTGGAGTTCCTCTCGCCTTTCCTGTGGAGATCGCCTCCTCTTGAGATGCACCGGAAACACTGGGAACTCTTTCCCGATCACTGATGGAAAGGATCCCTCCTCTCGAGCTAGGAGGCGGAAACGGGGCTCCTCTGAATTTGGGCGGGACTCTCGTGCTTCCTCTCGAGTGGAGACGGGTATGTTGGGGATCTTCTTGAGTTGCAGCAAGGGTGTGAAGGACCCTTTGTAAGTTCCAGAGGTTAGGTGTGATTAGCCTTGAGACACCTCAGCGGAAATGGTCCTTATCTCGCCTGGAAGGGAGAACCTCCTGGATTTTCTCGAGTTGTGGCAGGTGCTCTCGACTAACGACGGGGACCTCAGGGACCCGCTCTGGTGGCCTCAGGAAAGGCCAGTCCCCATGCAAGTTGCTCGGGGGCCTCTCGGGATTCCTCTCCCTTCGATGCCAGGCCCTAAGACCTTGTTTGGAGTCGGTGCCGGAACCTGAGGATTCCTCTCCAGTGCTGACATGGATCCTGGGGTACTTCTGGAGTCTCCCCAGGGGAGTCACTCGTCGTCTCGAGTGCGGGTATGCACGTGCGCTTACCTCCCGAGCTGTAACAGCAGTGTCACGCTTCCCGTCGCGTGGATCAAGGGATCTGTGGCTTTCCCTCGAGGCTTTCCCACGAGGCCTTCCCACAGGGCTGTCCCACGTGCCACCGAGGTGTGAGTCGATCCTCGGCTTGAAAGTCGAGGCAGTGCAGGGAAAACAGGTTTCCCTGGAATGGACTGACACATCTGGGGGACTCTGGGAATGTGGCACAACCCGGGAGTTCCTCTCGCCTTTCCTGTGGAGAGCGCCTCCACTTGAGGTGTGACGGGAACGCCGGGAATTCTTTCCCGACCACGCAGGGAAAGGATCCCTCCTCTCGAGTTAGGAGGCGGAAACGGGGCTCCTCTGGATGTGGGCGGGACTCTCGTGCTTCCTCTCGAGTGTAGTCGGGTATCTCGGGGAACTTCTTGAGTTGCAGCAAGGGTGTGAAGGACCCTTTGGAAGTTCCAGAGTTTAGGTGTGATTAGCCTCGAGACGCCTCAGCGGAAATGGGCCTCAATCTCGCCTGGAGGGGAGAACCTCCTGGATTTTCTCGAGTTGCGGCAGTGCTCTCGACTTACGACGGGGACCTCAGGGACCCGCTCTGGTGGCCTCAGGCAAGGCCAGTCCCCATGCGAGTTGCTCGGGGCCTCTCGGGATTCCTCTCCAGTGGATGCCGGGGCCTAAGATCTTGTGTGGAGTAGGTGCCGGAACCTGAGCATTCCTCTCAAGTGCTGAGATGGATCTTGGGTACTTCTGGAGTCTCCCCAGGGGAGTCAGTCGTCGTCTCGAGTGGGGGAATGCACGTGCGCTTTCCTCCGAGCGAAGCAGCAGTGTCACGCTTCCCTTTGCGTGATCAAGGATCAGGGGCTTTCCCTCGAGGCTTTCCCACAGGGCTTTCCCACGAGGCTTCCCCACAGGGCTGTCCACGTGCCACCGTGGTGTGAGTCGATCCTCCCTTGAAAGTCGAGGCAGTGCAGGAAAACAGGTTTCCCTGCAATGGCCTGAGAAATCAGGGGGACTCTGGGAATGGGGCCTGATCCTGGAGTTCCTCTCGTCTTTCCTGTGGAGAGCGCCTCCTCTTGAGATGCGACAGGAATGCTAGGAATTCTTTCCCGACCACGCAGGGAAAGATCCCTCCTCTCGAGCTAGCAGTCGGAAACGGGGCCACTCTGGAAATGGGCGGGACTCTCATGTTACTCTTGAGTGGAGACCGGTATGTCGGGAACTTCTTGAGTTGCAGCAAGGGTGTGAAGGACCCTTTGGAAGTTCCAGATGTTAGATGTGATTAGCCTCGAGACGCCTCAGCGGAAATGGGCCTCATCTCGCCTGGAGGGAAACCTCCTGGATTTTCTCGAGTTGCGGCAGGTGCTCTCAACTTACGACGGGGACCTCAGGGACCCGCTCTGGAGGCCTCAGGAAAGGCCAGTCCCCATGCGAGTTGCTCGGGGGCCTCTCGGGATTCCTCTCCCTTCGATGCGTGCCTAAGATCTTGTGTGGAGTCGGTGCTGGAACCTGAGGATTCCTCTGCAGTGCTGACATGGA
>NW_017197923.1:0-7884 GCF_001704415.2 Capra hircus
CACGTGCGCTTTCCTCCCGAGCTGAAGCAGCAGTGTCGCAATTCCCTTTTGCGTGGATCAAGGGATCAGGGTCTTTCCCTCGAGGCTTTCCCACGAGGCCTTCCCACAGGGCTGTCCCACGTGCCACCGAGGTGTGAGTCGATCCTCGGCTTGAAAGTCGAGGCAGTGCAGGGGAAAACAGGTTTCCCTGGAATGGACTGAGACATCTGGGGGACTATGGGAATGTGGCACAACCCTGGAGTTCCTCTCGCCTTTCCTGTGGAGAGCGCCTCCACTTGAGATGTGACGGGAAAGCCGGGAATTCTTTCCCGACCACGCAGGGGAAAGGATCCCTCCTCTCGAGCTAGGAGGCGGAAACGGGGCTCCTCTGGATGTGGGCAGGACTCTCGTGCTTCCTCTCGAGTGTAGTCTGGTATCTCGGGGAACTTCTTGAGTTGCAGCAAGGGTGTGAAGGACCCTTTGGAAGTTCCAGAGTTTAGGTGTGATTAGCCTCGAGACGCCTCAGCGGAAATGGGCCTCATCTCGCCTGGAGGGGAGAACCTCCTGGATTTTCTCGAGTTGCGGCAGGTGCTCTCGACTTACGACGGGGATCTCAGGGACCCGCTCTGGTGGCCTCAGGCAAGGCCAGTCCCCATGCGAGTTGCTCGGGGGCCTCTCGGTGGATGCCGGGGCCTAAGATCTTGCGTGGAGTAGGTGCCGGAACCTGAGCATTCCTCTCAAGTGCTGAGATGGATCTTGGGGTACTTCTGGAGTCTCCCCAGGGAGTAAGTCGTCGTCTCGAGTGGGGGGAATGCACGTGCGCTTTCCTCCGAGCGAAGCGGCAGTGTCACGCTTCCCTTCGTGTGGATCAAGGATCAGGGGCTTTCCCTCGAGGCTTTCCCACGAGGCTTTCCACGAGGCTTCCCACAGGGCTGTCCCACGTGCCACCGTGGTGTGAGTCGATCCTCGGCTTGAAAGTCGAGGCAGTGCAGGGAAAAAGGTTTCCCTGGAATGGACTGAGACATCTGGGGGACTCTGGGCAATTGGTGGCACGACCCTGGAGTTCCTCTCCGCCTTTCTTGTAGAGAGTGCCTCCTCTTGAGATCGACGGGAACGCCGGGAATTGCTTTGCCGACACGAAGGGAAAGGATCCCTCCTCTCGAGCTAGCAGGCGGAATCGCTGGCTCCTCTGGATGTGGGCGGGACTCTCCTGGCTTCCTCTCGAGTGGAGACGGGTATGTCTGGGGAACTTCTTGAGTTGCAGCAAGGGTGTGAAGGAACCTTTGGATGTTCCCAGAAGTTAGGTGGATATACTCCTGGAGACGCCTCAGCGGAAATGGGCCTCAACTCGCCTGGAGGGGAGAAACCTCCTGGATTTTCTCTGAGTTGGCGGCAGGTGCTCTCGACTTACGACGGGGACCTCAGGGCACCCGCTCTTGGTGGCCACAGGAAAGGCCAGTCCCCAATGCGAGTTGCTCGGGGGCTCTTCGGGATTCCTCTCCCGTCGAAGCCGGGGCCTAAGACCTTGTGTGGAGTCTGTGCCAGGAAACTGAGGATTCCTCTCCAGTGCTGACATGGATCTTGGGTACTTCTGGAGTCTCTCCAGGGGAGTCAGTCATCGGCTCGAGATGGGGGCATGCACGTGCGCTTTCCTCCGGAGCTTTAGCAGCAGTGTGCGCGCTTCCCTTCGCGTGGATCAAGGGATCTGTGGCTTTCCATCGAGGCTTTCCCACAAGGCTTTCCCACGAGGCTTCCCCACAGGGCTGTCCCACGTGCCACCGTGGTGTGAGTCGATCCTCGGCTTGAAAGTCGAGGCAGTGCAGGGAAAACAGGTTTCCCTGCAATGGCCTGAGAAATCAGGGGGACTCTGGGAATGGGGCCTGATCCTGGAGTTCCTCTCGTCTTTCCTGTGGAGAGCGCCTCCTCTTGAGATGCGATACGGGAATGCTAGGAATTCTTTCCCGACCACGCAGGGAAAGGATCTCTCCTCTCGAGCTAGCAGTCGGAAACGGGGCCACTCTGGAAATGGGCGGGACTCTCATGTTACTCTTGAGTGGAGACCGGTATGTCGGGGAACTTCTTGAGTTGCAGCAAGGGTGTGAAGGACCCTTTGGAAGTTCCAGATGTTAGATGTGATTAGCCTCGAGACGCCTCAGCGGAAATGGGCCTCATCTCGCCTGGAGGGGAGAACCTCCTGGATTTTCTCGAGTTGCAGCAGGTGCTCTCAACTTACGATGGGGACCTCAGGGACCCGCTCTGGAGGCCTCAGGAAAGGCCAGTCCCCATGCGAGTTGCTCAGGGGCCTCTCGGGATTCCTCTCCCTTCGATGCCGGTGCCTAAGATCTTGTGTGGAGTCAGTGCTGGAACCTGAGGATTCCTCTGCAGTGTTGACATGGATCTTGGTGTACTTCTGGAGTCTCTCAGGGCAGTCAGTCCTCTACTCAACTGGGGCATGCACGTGCGCTTTCCTCCCGATCTGTAGCAGCAGTGTCACGCTTCCCTTCACATGGATCAAGGGATCTGTGGCTTTCCCTCGAGGCTTTCCCACGAGGCTTTCCCACAGGGATGTCCCACGTGCCACTGTGGTGTGAGTCGATCCTCAGTTTGAAAGTCGAGGCAGGGCAGGGAATAAAGGTTTCCCTGGAATGGACTGAGACATCTGGGGGACTCTGGGAATGGTGGCACGACCCTGGAGTTCCTCTCTATTTTCCTGTGGAGAGCGCCTCCACTTAAGATGCGTTGGAAACGCCTTGAATTCTTTTCCGACCATGCAGGGAAAGGATCAATCCTCTCGAGCTATGAGGCGGAAACAGGGCTCCTCTGGATGTGGGCGGGACACTCGTGCTTCCTCTCGAGTGGAGACGGGTATGTCGGGGAACTTCTTGAGTTGCAGCAAGGGTGTGAAGGACCCTTTGGAAGTTCCAGATGTTAGATGTGATTAGCCTGGAGACGCCTAAGCGGAAATGGGCCTCATCTCGCCTGGAGGGGAGAACCTCCTGGATTTTCTCGAGTTGCGGCAGGTGCTCTCGACTTACGACGGGGACCTCAGGGACCCGCTCTGGTGGCCTCAGGAAAGGCCAGTCCCCTTGCGAATTGCTCGGGGGCCTCTCAGGATTCCTCTCCCGTCTATGCCGGGGCTTAGATCTTGTGTGGAGTAGGTGCCGGAACCTGAGCATTCCTCTCCAGTGCTGACATGGATCTTGGGGTACTTCTGGAGTCTCCCCAGGGGAGTCAGTCGTCGTCTCGAGTGGGGGAATGCACGTGCGCTTTCCTCCCGAGCTGAAGCAGCAGTGTCACGCTTCCCTTTGCGTGGATCAAGGGGTCAGGGGCTTTCTCTCGAGGCTTTCCAACGAGGCTTTCCCACGAGGATTTCCCACAGGGCTGTCCCACGTGCCACAGTGGTGTGAGTCGATCTTCGGCTTGAAAGTCGAGGCAGTGCAGGGAAAACAGGTTTCCCTGGAATGGACTGAAACATCTGGGGGACTCTGGGAATGGTGGCACGACCCTGGAGTTCCTCTCGCCTTTCCTGTGGAGAGCGCCTCCTCTTGAGATGCGACGGGAACGCCGGGAATTCTTTCCCGACCAGGCAGGGAAAGGATCCCTCCTCTCAAGCTAGGAGGCAGAAACGGGGCTCCTCTGGATGTGGGCGGGACTATCGTGCTTCCTCTCGAGTGGAGACCGGTATGTAAGGGAACGTCTTGAGTTGCAGCAAGGGTGTGAAGGACCCTGTGGAAGTTCCAGAGGTTAGGTGTGATTAGCCTCGAAACGCCTCATCGGAAATGGGCCTCATCTCGCCTGGAGGGGAGAACCTCCTGGATTTTCTCGAGTTGCGGCAGGTGCTCTCGACTTACGACGGGGACTTCAAGGACCCGCTCTGGTGGCCACAGGAAAGTCCAGTCCCCATGCGAGTTGCTCGGGGGCCTCTCGGGATTCCTCTCCCGTTGATGCTGGGGCCTAAGACCTTGTGTGGAGTCAGTGCCGGACCTGAGGATTCCTCTTCAGTGCTGACATGGATCTTGGTGTACTTCTGGAGTCTCCCAAGGGGAGTCAGTCCTCGTCTCGAGTAGCGGCATGCACGTGCGCTTTCCTTCCGAGCTGTAGCAGCAGTGTCGCGCTTCCCTTCGCGGTGGATCAAGGGATCAGGGGCTTTCTCTCGAGGCTTTCCAACGAGGCTTTCCCACGAGGCTTTCCCACAGGGCTGTTCCACGTGCCACAGTGGTGTGAGTCGATCCTCGGCTTGAAAGTCGAGGCAGTGCAGGGAAAACAGGTTTCCCTGGAATGGACTGAGACATCTGGGGGACTCTGTGATTGGTGACACGACCCTGGAGTTCCTCTCGCCTTTCCTGTGGAGAGCGCCTCCTCTTCAGATGCGACGGGAACGCCGGGAATTCTTTCCCGACCACGCAGGGAAAGAATCCCACCTCTCGGGCTAGGCGGTGGAAACGGGGCTCCTCTGGATGTGGGAGGGACTCTCGTGCTTCCTCTCGAGTGGAGACGGGTATGTCGGGGAACTTCTTGAGTGGCAGCAAGGGTGTGAAGGACCCTGTGGAAGTTCCAGATGTTAGATGTGATTAGACTCGAGACGCATCAGTGGAAATGGTCCTCATCTCGCCTGGAGGGGAGAACGTCCTGGATATTCTCGAGTTGCGGCAGGTGCTCTCAACTTACGACGGGGACCTCAGGGACCCGCTGTGTTGGCCTCAGGAAAGGCCAGTCCCCATGCAAGTTGCTTGGGGTCCTGTCGGGATTCCTCTCCCGTCGATGTCGGGTCCTAAGATCTCGTGTGGAGTCGGTGCTGGAACCTGAGGATTCCTCTCCAGTGCTGACATGGATCTTGGGGTACTTCTGGCGTCTCCCAGTGCAGTCAGTCCTCTACTCGAGTGGGGGCATGCACGTGCGCTTTCCTCCCGAGCTTTAGCAGCAGTGTCACCCTTCCCTTCGCGTGGATCAACGGATCTGTGGCTTTCCCTCGAGGCTTTCCCAAGAGGCTTTCCCACGAGGCTTTCCCACAGGGCTGTCCCACGCGCCACCGTGGTGTGAGTCGATCCTTGGCTTGAAAGTCGAGGCAGTGCAGGGAAATCAGGTTTCCCTGGAATGGACTGAGACATCCAGGGGACTCTGGGAATGGTGGCACGACCCTCGAGTTCCTCTCGCCTTTACTGTGGAGAGCGCCTCCTCTTGAGATGCGACGGGAACGCCGGGAATTCTTTCCCGAACACGCAGGGAAAGGATCCCTCCTCTCGAGCTAGGAGGCGGAAACGGGGCTCCTCTGGATGTGGGCGGGACTCTCGTGCTTCCTCTCGAGTGGAGACGGGTATGTCGGGGAACTTCTTGAGTTGCAGCAAGGGTGTGAATGACCCTTTGGAAGTTCCAGATGTTAGATGTGATTAGCCTCGAGACGCCTCAGCGGAAATGGGCCTCATCTCGCCTGGAGGGGAGAACCTCCTGGATTTTCTCGAGTTGCGGCAGGTGCTCTCGACTTACGACGGGGACCTCAGGGACCCGCTCTGGTGGCCTCAGGAAAGGCCAGTCCCCTTTCGAATTGCTCGGGGCCCTCTCAGGATTCCTCTCCAGTCGATGCCGGGGCCTAAGACCTTGTGTGGAGTCGGTGCCGGAACCTGAGGATTCCTCTCCAGTGCTGACATGGATCCTGGGGTACTTCTGGAGTCTCCCCAGGGGAGTCAGTCCTCGTCTCGAGTGGGGGCGTGCACGTGTCGCTTTCCTCCCGAGCTGTAGCAGCACTGTCACGCTTCCCTTCGCGTGGATCAAGGGATCTGTGGCTTTCCCTCGAGGTTTTCCCTCGAGGCTTTCCCACGAGGCTTTCCCACGAGGCTTTCCCACAGGGCTGTCCCACGTGCCACCGTGGTGTGAGTCGATCCTCGGCTTGAACGTCCAGGCAGTGCAGGGAAAACAGGTTTCCCTGGAATGGACTGAGACATCTGGGGGACTCTGGGAATGGTGCCACGACCCTTGATTCCCTCTCGCCTTTCATGTGGAGAGCGCTGCCTCTTGAGATGCCACGGGAACGCCAGGAATTCTTCCCGACCCTGCAGGGAAAGGATCCCTCCTCTCGAGCTAGGAGGCGGTAACGGGGCTCCTCTGGACGTGGGCGGGACGCTCGTGCTTCCTCTCGAGTGGAGACGGGTATGTCCGGGAACTTCTTGAGTTGCAGGAAGGGTGTGAAGGACCCTTTGTAAGTTCCAGAGGTTAGGTGTGATTAGCCTTGAAACAGCTCAGCGGAAATGGGCCTCATCTCGCCTGGAACGGAGAACCTCCTGGATTTCTCAAGTTGCGGCAGGTGCTCTGGACTTAGGACGGGGAACACAGGGACCCGCTCTGGTGGCCCCAGGAAAGGCCAGTACCCCATGCGAGTTGCTCGGGGGCCTCTCGGGATTCCTCTCCCTTCGATACCGGGGCCTAAGACCTTGTGTGGAGTCGGTGCCGGAACCCTGAGGATTCCTCTCCAGTGCTGAAATGGATCTTGGGGTACTTCTGGAGTCTCCCCAGGGAGTGTGTCCTCGTCCCGAGTGGGCGCCTGCACGTACGCTTTCCTCCCGAGCTGTAGCAGCAGTGTCACGCTTCTCTTCGCATGGGTCAAGGAATCTGTGCCTTTCCCTCGAGGCTTTCCCAAAGGGCTCGTTCCACGTGCCACCGTGGTGTGTGTCGATGTCGATCCTCGGCTTGAAAGTCGAGGCAGTGCAGGGAAAACAGGTTTCCCTGGAATGGACTGAGACATCTTGGGGACTCTGGAAATGGTGGCACGACGCTGGAGTTCTCTCGCCTTTCCTGTGGAGAGCGCCTCCTCTTGAGATGCGACGGGAACGCCGGGAATTCTTTGCCGACCACCGAAATGAAATGATACCTCCCTCTCGAGCTAGGAGGCGGAAACGGGGCTCTTCTGGATGTGGGCGGGACTCTCGTGCTTCCCTTGACTGGAGACGGGTATGTCGGGGGAACTTCTTGAGTTGCAGCAAGGCTGTGAAGGACCCTTTGGAAGTTCCAGAGGTTAGGTGTGATTAGCTCGAGTCGCCTCAGCGGAAATGGGCCTCATCTCCGCCTGGAGGGGACAACCTCCTGGATTTTCTCGACTTGCGGCAGGTGCTCTCGACTTGCGACGGGGACCACAGGGACCCCTCTGGAGGCCTCAGGAAAGGCCAGTCCCCATTCGAGTTGCCTTGGGAGCCTTTCGGGATTTCTCTCCCGTCGATGCCGGGGCCTAAGACCTTGTGTGGAGTCGGTGCCGGAACCTGAGGATTCCGCCTCCAGTACTGACATGAATCTTGGGGTACTTCTGGAGTCTCCCCAGGGAAGTCAGTCCTCGTCTGGAGTGGGGGCATGCACGTGCGCTTTCTCCGAGCTGTAGCAGCAGTGTCGTGCTTCCCTTCGCGTGGATCAAGGAATCTGTGGCTTTCCCTCGAGGCTTTCCCACGAGGCTTTCCCACAGGGCTGTTTCAAGTGCCACCGTGGTGTGAGTCGATCCTCGCTTGAAAGTCGAGGCCAGTGAAGGGAAAAAACAGGTTTCCCTGGAATGGACTGAGACACCTGGGGACTCTGGGAATGTGGCACGACCGTGAAGTTCCTCTCGCTTTTCCTGTGGATATCGCCTCCTTTTGAGATGCGACGGGAATGACGGGAATTTCTTTCCTGACCACACAGGGAAAGTATCCCTCCTCTCGAGCTACGTGGCGGAATCGGGGCTCCTTGGATGTGGTCAAGACTCTCGTGCTTCCTCTCGAGTTTGAGACGGGTATGTCGCGGGAACTTCTTGAGTTGAAGCAAGGGTGTGAAGGACCCTTTGGAAGTTCTCGACGTTAGGTGTGTTTCGGCCTCGAGACGCTCAGCGGAAATGGCGCCTCATCTCGCCTGGAGGGGAGAACCTCCTGGATTTTCTCGTGTTGCGGCTGG
>NW_017197924.1:0-44715 GCF_001704415.2 Capra hircus
TAAGGACGCTTGGGACCTTAAGTGCAAAGGCAAGGCAGGGGTAGAGCTTGGCAAGCCAGAAAGGCGCCAGTTGCCGTTTCGGCAGCCTCACACAGCCGCCTGCCTCCTTCCTGGGGAGGAGCCTTAAAGCACAAGAGACAAGAATACATAAGACAAGACAAAAAGGCTCGGCCTTATGCAGAGGCATTCTTGGGCTGCCAGGCAACTCTGCCAGATCGGGCCTCTGAGCAGAGCTAGAGTCTGCCCGTACTCGGAGTCGCACTTTAGCTCCGTGTAGCAGGCATTTTCATCTTGACGGTGGACGGTGCCTCCTCTTTCCCCCGAGGAGGCTCGCTTTCCCTGCTGGCTGTGGCACTCGCCTATCAAGGCGGCACGGTCGCAGGGCTCCGTCCAGCAGGTCCTTTGCCTCAGTGCGAGCTCTCCCCGGAGTGGCGCTGTGGTCGCAGGAAACCCAGACACGCAGGTATCAGGCCCCAACCAACCTGCCAATGATCTCTGCTGGGGAGGACGAGTGCCTAGGGACCTACGTCTGTCATACACTTTTCATGCCCCCAAGGAATCAGCCTCCGTGTTGCTTGTGCGGGGCTGAAAACCCCAGCCAGGGGCCCCTGGGGAGCCTGCGTGCTCTCCGTGGGCCGCTGATTCTAGGACGGCCAAGCAACCGCCTGGAGGAGCCCTGCAGTTTGCCCTTCCCTTCGCCTCTGACAGAACTCACTGCTGGAGCCCTTTGGCAGTGTTGCAACCACCACCCCCTAAAGCCTCTCCTCACGCGACGCGGCTGGACCACCTAGTGCAAAGGGCAAGCAGTTGGAGCTGGCAGGCAAGGAAAGGCAGCCAGTGGCGTTACTCACAGGCTTCGCTCAGCAGCTGCTCCTGCCGGAGAGGCAGCCTAAAAGCAAGGACAAGTCTGGGCAAGGCAGCCCGGTGCGAGCAGCCTCGCGCGGAAACTCTGCCAGATCGACGGGCTCTGAGCAGAGCTAGAGCTCTCGTACTGGAGGCGCACTTAGGCTCCGTGCAAGCCAGGGCTTTCCACTTGACTGGGCTGGCTGCCTCCCTCTTCTCCCCGAGGAGGCTCGCTCCCTGCTGGCTGCTGCCTTCGCCTATCGGCGGGGCGCAGGGTCCTCCACAGCCCCTAGGTTCTTGCCTCAGGGCTGCTTCCCTGAGTTGAGCGCTGTGGGCGCGAACCCAGGACACGCAGCGATCAGGCCCCAACAACACCTGCACATGTCTCTGCTGGGCAGGAGAGTGCTAGGCGAACCATACGTCTCTCAACACTTTCTGGGCCACCCAGGAATCAGCCTCTGGGTGTGGGGGTGCCAAAACCCCAGCCAGGGCCCTGGAAGCCTGCGTGCTCTCCGCTGCCGGGTGCTATGTCTAGGCGCCTAGGGAAAACGCTGAGATGGAAGCCCTGCTTGCCCTTCGCTTCCGCTCTTGACAGGAGTCTTCACTTGCTTGGAAGCCTGGCCAGTGGCACCCACCCACCCCTAAGCCCTCCTCAAGCGACGCCTTGGCCACCTAAGGCAAAGCGCCAAGGCCAGGGTATGAAGCTGAGCGCAAGGAAGGGCCGCAGTGCGCGTTCTGCATGCCTCAACAGCCCTGCCTCCTTCCTGGGGAGAGAGCCTTAAAAGCAAGGCAAGTCTGGCGGCAAGGCGCCCAACCGGCGAGCAGCTTCGGCCAGAACTCTGCCAGGATCGGAGGCGTACTGAAGCAGCAGCTAGAGCTCTGCCGCTACTGGGAGTCGCAGCACTTGCTTCGTGCAAGCCAGGGATTTTCACTCTGACTGCGGCTCGACTTGCGGCCTCCTCTCCCCCGAGGAGGCTTCGCTTCACTGCTGGCTGTGCTCTCGCCTATCAGGCGCGGTTTTTGCGCAGCGGCCCTCCACAGGTCTTTGCCCAGGCGGCTTTAGCTTCCCCTGATGTGGGGCTGTGGGCAGGGAAACCCAGACACGCAGGATCAGAGGCCCCAACCACCTGCCACTATGTCTTCTGCTGGGGAGGAAGTGCTAGGCGACACCTACGTCTCTACACTTTCTGGGCACCCAAGGATTCAGCCTCCGTCGCCGAGTTGGCGGATGCAAAACCCCAGCTAGGGGCCCTGGGCAAGCCTGTGGCCTCCGGTGCGCGCTATGTCTGAGAACGGCTACAAGAACCGCTGAAGGAGCACTCTTTGCCCTACAAAGCTTTCCCTCTGAAGAGACTACTCACTGCTGGAAGCCCTTGCAGTGGCAAACCCACCACGCCCCTAAGCCCTCCTCAAGACGCTGGCGACCTAAGCTGCAAAGCAAGCAGGTGGAGGCTTGAGAGCACAGGAAGGCGCCAGTGGCGTTTCGCAGGCCTCTCAACACTGCTCCTTCCTGCGGGGAGGGAGCCTAAAGCAGGGCAAGTCTGCAAGCGAAGCGCTCGCCGTAGCAGTCGCACTCAGAGTAGCAGGAACGCCTGCCCAGATCGTGGCTCTGATACAGAGCGTAAGCAGTCTTGCCGTACTGCGAGGCCATTAGCTTCGTGCAAAGCAGGCTTTCCTCGTGACGCTCGCGACTGCTGCTCCTTCCCGAGGAGCGTCTCTCACCTGCTGCTGTTGGCTACTCGGCTATCAGGGCGGAGGGCGCAGGGCTCCTCCAGCAGGTCTTGCCTTCAGGGGCTGCTTTCCCCCATGAGTTGGGCGCTGTGGCAGGAACCCAGACACGCAGGATCACGGCCCCAAACACGCTGCCACATTGCTTCTGCTGCGGAGCGAGAAGTGCTAGGGAACCTACGTTTGTCATAACACTTTCTGGGCCACCCAAGAGATCAGCCTCTGTGTGTGGACGGGGCGAAAACCCCAGCCAGGGGACCTCGGGCTTGGTGCTTCTCCTGTGCGCGCTTGAATCTGGGGCGGCCAAGCAACCGCTGGAGGAGCCCTGCAGTTGCCCTTCCCTTCCCTCTGACAGAGTTTCTCACTGCTGGAGCCCTTGGCAGTGTGCAACCCACCAGCCCCCTAAGCTCTCCTTAAGGAGCGACTTGGCGACCTAAGTGCAAAGGCAAGGCAGGATTGGAGCTGAGGCAAGAAAGGCGCCAGTGGCCGACTCCCAGCCTCCTGCTGCCTGCTCCTTCCTGGGAGAGGCAGCCTAAAAGCAAGGCAAGTCTGGGCAAGGCAGCCCCGGCCAGAGCAGCTCGCGCCAGGAACTCTGCCAGATCGGGGCTCTGAGCAGAGCTAGAGCTCTGCCGTACTGGAGGCGCACTTAGCTCCGTGCAAGCAGGGCTTTCAACTTGACGGGGCTGGGCTGCCTCCTCTTCTCCCCGAGGAGGCTCGCTTCCCTGCTGGCTGTGCACTCGCCTATCAGGCGGTGGGGCGCAGGGCTCCTCCAGCAGGTCTTGCCTCAGGGGCTGCTTCCCCTGAGTTGGGGCTGTGGGCAGGAACCCAGACACGCAGGATCAGGCCCCAAACCACCTGCACATGTCTCTGCTGGGGAGGAGAGTGCTAGGGAACCTACGTCTGTCATACACTTTCTGGGCACCCAACGGAATCAGCCTCGCGTGTGTGCGGGGCTGAAAACCCCAGCCAGGGGCCCTGGAGCCTGGTGCTCTCGCGTGCGGCGCTGATTCTAGGCGGCCTAGAAACCGCTGGAGGAGCCCTGCAGTTGCCCTTCCCTTCCCTCTGACAGAGCTCTCACTGCTGAAGCCCTTGGCAGTGTGCAACCCACCACCCCCTAAGCCCTCCCCAACCGACGCTGGCACCTATGTGCAAAGGCAAGGCAGGATTGGAGCTGAGGCAAGGAAGGCACCAGTGGCGTCTCCCAGGCTCGCTCAGACAGCTCCTTCCTGGGGAGGGAGCCTAAAAGCAAGGCAAGTCTGGGCAAGGCGAGCCCCCGGCCGAGCAGCCTCGCGCCAGAAACTCTGCCAGATCGGGGCTCTGAGCAGAGCTAGAGCTCTGCCGTACTGGAGGCCCACTTAGCTCCGTGCAAGCAGGGCTTTCCTCTTGACTGGGCTCGGCTGCCTCCTCTTCTCCCGAGGAGGCTCGCTTACCACTGCTGGCTGTGCTCTCGCCTATCAGGCGGGCGCGCAGGGCTCCTCCAGCAGGTCTTGCCTCAGGGGCTGCTTCCCCTGAGTTGAGGCTGTGGGCGGGAACCCAGACACGCAGGATAAGGCCCCAAACCACCTGCACATGTCTCTGCTGGGGAGGAGAGTGCTAGGGAACCTACGTCTCTCACACACTTTCTAGGGCACCCACGGAGTCAGCCTCTGGGAGTGTGGGGATGCAAAACCCAGCCAGGGGCCCTTGGAACCTGGTGCTCTCCGTGCGGAGCTTTGTCTGGGCGGCCAAGGAACCGCTGAAGGAGCCCTGCTGTTGCCCTTCGCTTCCCTCTGACAGAGCTTTCACTGCTGGAGCCCTTGGCAGTGTGCAACCCACCAGCCCCTAAGCCCTCCTCAAGGACGCTTGGGACCTAAGTGCAAAGGCAAGGCAGGGGTAGAGCTGAAGCCAGGAAGGCGCCAGTGGCGTTTCCGCAGGCCTCACACAGCCTGCTCCTTCCTGGGGAGGCAGCCTTAAAGCAAGGCAAGTCTGCGCAAGGCTCGCCTATGGCAGAGCATCTTGTGCCAGGAACTCTGCCAGATCGGGCCTCTGAAGCAGAGCTAGAGATCTGCCGTACTGGAGTCGCACTTAGCTTCGTGCAAGCAGGGATTTCAGCTTGACGGGACTTGCTGCCTCCTCTTCCCCCGAGGAGGCTCGCTTCCCTGCTGGCTGTGCACTCGCCTATCAGGCGGGGGCGCAGGGCTCCTCCAGCAGGTCTTGCCTCAGGGGCTGCTTCCCCTGAGTTGGGGCTGTGGGCAGGAACCCAGACACGCAGGATCAGGCCCCAAACACCTGCACATGTCTCTGCTGGGGAGGAGAGTGCTAGGGAACCTACGTCTGTCATACACTTTCTGGGCACCCAAGGAATCAGCCTCCGTGTGTGCGGGGCTGAAAACCCCAGCCAGGGGCCCTGGGAGCCTGGTGCTCTCCGTGTGGCGCTGAATCTGGGCGGCCAAGCAACCGCTGGAGGAGCCCTGCAGTTGCCCTTCCCTTCCCTCTGACAGAATTCTCACTGCTGGAGCCCTTGGCAGTGTGCAACCCACCAGCCCCTAAGCTCTCCTTAAGGAGGACTGGGACCTAAGTGCAAAGGCAAGGCAGGATTGGAGCTGAGGCAAGAAAGGCGCCAGTGGCGACTCCCAGGCTCCTGCTGCCTGCTCCTTCCTGGAGAGGCAGCCTAAAAGCAAGGCAAGTCTGGGCAAGGCTAGCCCCCGGCAGAGCAGCCTCGCGCCAGGAACTCTGCCAGATCGGGGCTCTGAGCAGAGCTAGAGCTCTGCCGTACTGGAGGCGCACTTAGCTCCGTGCAAGCAGGGCTTTCAACTTGACGGGGCTGGGCTGCCTCCTCTTCCCCCGAGGAGGCTCGCTTCCCTGCTGGCTGTGCACTCGCCTATCAGGCGGGGGCGCAGGGCTCCTCCAGCAGGTCTTGCCTCAGGGGCTGCTTCCCCTGAGTTGGGGCTGTGGGCAGGAACCCAGACACGCAGGATCAGGCCCCAAACCACCTGCACATGTCTCTGCTGGGGAGGAGAGTGCTAGGGAACCTACGTCTGTCATACACTTTCTGGGCACCCAAGGAATCAGCCTCCGTGTGTGCGGGGCTGAAAACCCCAGCCAGGGGCCCTGGGAGCCTGGTGCTCTCCGGTGCGGCGCTGATTCTAGGCGGCCTAGAAACCGCTGGAGGAGCCCTGCAGTTGCCCTTCCCTTCCCTCTGACAGAGCTCTCACTGCTGAAGCCCTTGGCAGTGTGCAACCCACCACCCCTAAGCCCTCCCCAACGACGCCTGGCACCTATGTGCAAAGGCAAGGCAGGATTGGAGCTGAGGCAAGGAAGGCACCAGTGGCGTCTCCCAGGCTCGCTCAGACAGCTCCTTCCTGGGGAGGGAGCCTAAAAGCAAGGCAAGTCTGGGCAAGGCGAGCCCCCGGCGAGCAGCCTCGCGCCAGAAACTCTGCCAGATCGGGGCTCTGAGCAGAGCTAGAGCTCTGCCGTACTGGAGGCCCACTTAGCTCCGTGCAAGCAGGGCTTTCCTCTTGACTGGGCTCGGCTGCCTCCTCTTCTCCCGAGGAGGCTCGCTACACTGCTGGCTGTGCTC
The DNA here is from genome assembly GCF_001704415.2 of Capra hircus. Lineage (NCBI taxonomy): Eukaryota > Metazoa > Chordata > Mammalia > Artiodactyla > Bovidae > Capra > Capra hircus. The sequence goes on from NW_017197924.1 coordinate 6,131, forward strand.
TCGCCTATCAGGCGGGCGCGCAGGGCTCCTCCAGCAGGTCTTGCCTCAGGGGCTGCTTCCCCTGAGTTGGAGGCTGTGGGCAGGGAACCCAGACACGCAGGATAAGGCCCCAACCACCTGCACATGTCTCTGCTGGGGAGGAGAGTGCTAGGGAACCTACGTCTCTCACACACTTTCTAGGCACCCACGGAGTCAGCCTCTGGGAGTGTGGGGATGCAAAACCCAGCCAGGGGCCCTTGGAACCTGGTGCTCTCCGTGCGGAGCTTTGTCTGGGCGGCCAAGGAACCGCTGGAAGGAGCCCTGCTGTTGCCCTTCCGCTTCCCTCTGACAGAGCTTTCACTGCTGGAGCCCTTGGCAGTGTGCAACCCACCAGCCCCTAAGCCCTCCTCAAGGACGCTTGGGACCTAAGTGCAAAGGCAAGGCAGGGTAGAGCTGAAGCCAGGAAGGCGCCAGTGGCGTTTCCGAGCCTCACACAGCCTGCTCCTTCCTGGGGAGGGAGCCTTAAAAGCAAGGCAAGTCTGCGCAAGGCTCGCCTATGGCAGAGCATCTTGGTGCCAGGAACTCTGCCAGATCGGGCCTCTGAACAGAGCTAGAGATCTGCCGTACTGGAGTCGCACTTAGCTTCGTGCAAGCAGGGATTTCAGCTTGACGGGGACTTGGCTGCCTCCTCTTCCCCCGAGGAGGCTCGCTTCCCTGCTGGCTGTGCACTCGCCTATCAGGCGGGGGCGCAGGGCTCCTCCAGCAGGTCTTGCCTCAGGGGCTGCTTCCCCTGAGTTGGGGCTGTGGGCAGGAACCCAGACACGCAGGATCAGGCCCCAAACCACCTGCACATGTCTCTGCTGGGGAGGAGAGTGCTAGGGAACCTACGTCTGTCATACACTTTCTGGGCACCCAAGGAATCAGCCTCCGTGTGTGCGGGGCTGAAAACCCCAGCCAGGGGCCCTGGGAGCCTGGTGCTCTCCGTGTGGCGCTGAATCTGGGCGGCCAAGCAACCGCTGGAGGAGCCCTGCAGTTGCCCTTCCCTTCCCTCTGACAGAATTCTCACTGCTGGAGCCCTTGGCAGTGTGCAACCCACCAGCCCCTAAGCCTCTCCTTAAGGAGGACTGGGACCTAAGTGCAAAGGCAAGGCAGGATTGGAGCTGAGGCCAAGGAAAGGCGCCAGTGGCGACTCCCAGGCTCCTGCTGCCTGCTCCTTCCTGGAGAGGCAGCCTAAAAGCAAGGCAAGTCTGGGCAAGGCTAGCCCCCGGCAGAGCAGCCTCGCGCCAGGAACTCTGCCAGATCGGGGCTCTGAGCAGAGCTAGAGCTCTGCCGTACTGGAGGCGCACTTAGCTCCGTGCAAGCAGGGCTTTCAACTTGACGGGGCTGGGCTGCCTCCTCTTCCCCCGAGGAGGCTCGCTTCCCTGCTGGCTGTGCACTCGCCTATCAGGCGGGGGCGCAGGGCTCCTCCAGCAGGTCTTGCCTCAGGGGCTGCTTCCCCTGAGTTGGGGCTGTGGGCAGGAACCCAGACACGCAGGATCAGGCCCCAAACCACCTGCACATGTCTCTGCTGGGGAGGAGAGTGCTAGGGAACCTACGTCTGTCATACACTTTCTGGGCACCCAAGGAATCAGCCTCCGTGTGTGCGGGGCTGAAAACCCCAGCCAGGGGCCCTGGGAGCCTGGTGCTCTCCGGTGCGGCGCTGATTCTAGGCGGCCTAGAAACCGCTGGAGGAGCCCTGCAGTTGCCCTTCCCTTCCCTCTGACAGAGCTCTCACTGCTGAAGCCCTTGGCAGTGTGCAACCCACCACCCCCTAAGCCCTCCCCAACGACGCCTGGCACCTATGTGCAAAGGCAAGGCAGGATTGGAGCTGAGGCAAGGAAGGCACCAGTGGCGTCTCCCAGGCTCGCTCAGACAGCTCCTTCCTGGGGAGGGAGCCTAAAAGCAAGGCAAGTCTGGGCAAGGCGAGCCCCCGGCCGAGCAGCCTCGCGCCAGAAACTCTGCCAGATCGGGGCTCTGAGCAGAGCTAGAGCTCTGCCGTACTGGAGGCCCACTTAGCTCCGTGCAAGCAGGGCTTTCCTCTTGACTGGGCTCGGCTGCCTCCTCTTCTCCCGAGGAGGCTCGCTACACTGCTGGCTGTGCTCTCGCCTATCAGGCGGGCGCGCAGGGCTCCTCCAGCAGGTCTTGCCTCAGGGGCTGCTTCCCCTGAGTTGAGGCTGTGGGCGGGAACCCAGACACGCAGGATAAGGCCCCAACCACCTGCACATGTCTCTGCTGGGGAGGAGAGTGCTAGGGAACCTACGTCTCTCACACACTTTCTAGGCACCCACGGAGTCAGCCTCTGGGAGTGTGGGGATGCAAAACCCAGCCAGGGGCCCTTGGAACCTGGTGCTCTCCGTGCGGAGCTTTGTCTGGGCGGCCAAGGAACCGCTGAAGGAGCCCTGCTGTTGCCCTTCGCTTCCCTCTGACAGAGCTTTCACTGCTGGAGCCCTTGGCAGTGTGCAACCCACCAGCCCCTAAGCCCTCCTCAAGGACGCTTGGGACCTAAGTGCAAAGGCAAGGCAGGGGTAGAGCTGAAGCCAGGAAGGCGCCAGTGGCGTTTCCGAGCCTCACACAGCCTGCTCCTTCCTGGGGAGGGAGCCTTAAAGCAAGGCAAGTCTGCGCAAGGCTCGCCTATGGCAGAGCATCTTGGTGCCAGGAACTCTGCCAGATCGGGCCTCTGAACAGAGCTAGAGATCTGCCGTACTGGAGTCGCACTTAGCTTCGTGTAAGCAGGGATTTCAGCTTGACGGGGACTTGCTGCCTCCTCTTCCCCCGAGGAGGCTCGCTTCCCTGCTGGCTGTGCACTCGCCTATCAGGCGGGGGCGCAGGGCTCCTCCAGCAGGTCTTGCCTCAGGGGCTGCTTCCCCTGAGTTGGGGCTGTGGGCAGGAACCCAGACACGCAGGATCAGGCCCCAAACACCTGCACATGTCTCTGCTGGGGAGGAGAGTGCTAGGGAACCTACGTCTGTCATACACTTTCTGGGCACCCAAGGAATCAGCCTCCGTGTGTGCGGGGCTGAAAACCCCAGCCAGGGGCCCTGGGAGCCTGGTGCTCTCCGTGTGGCGCTGAATCTGGGCGGCCAAGCAACCGCTGGAGGAGCCCTGCAGTTGCCCTTCCCTTCCCTCTGACAGAATTCTCACTGCTGGAGCCCTTGGCAGTGTGCAACCCACCAGCCCCTAAGCTCTCCTTAAGGAGGACTGGGACCTAAGTGCAAAGGCAAGGCAGGATTGGAGCTGAGGCAAGAAAGGCGCCAGTGGCGACTCCCAGGCTCCTGCTGCCTGCTCCTTCCTGGGAGAGGCAGCCTAAAAGCAAGGCAAGTCTGGGCAAGGCTAGCCCCCGGCAGAGCAGCCTCGCGCCAGGAACTCTGCCAGATCGGGGCTCTGAGCAGAGCTAGAGCTCTGCCGTACTGGAGGCGCACTTAGCTCCGTGCAAGCAGGGCTTTCAACTTGACGGGGCTGGGCTGCCTCCTCTTCCCCCGAGGAGGCTCGCTTCCCTGCTGGCTGTGCACTCGCCTATCAGGCGGGGGCGCAGGGCTCCTCCAGCAGGTCTTGCCTCAGGGGCTGCTTCCCCTGAGTTGGGGCTGTGGGCAGGAACCCAGACACGCAGGATCAGGCCCCAACCACCTGCACATGTCTCTGCTGGGGAGGAGAGTGCTAGGGAACCTACGTCTGTCATACACTTTCTGGGCACCCAAGGAATCAGCCTCCGTGTGTGCGGGGCTGAAAACCCCAGCCAGGGGCCCTGGGAGCCTGGTGCTCTCCGGTGCGGCGCTGATTCTAGGCGGCCTAGAAACCGCTGGAGGAGCCCTGCAGTTGCCCTTCCCTTCCCTCTGACAGAGCTCTCACTGCTGAAGCCCTTGGCAGTGTGCAACCCACCACCCCCTAAGCCCTCCCCAACGACGCCTGGCACCTATGTGCAAAGGCAAGGCAGGATTGGAGCTGAGGCAAGGAAGGCACCAGTGGCGTCTCCCAGGCTCGCTCAGACAGCTCCTTCCTGGGGAGGGAGCCTAAAAGCAAGGCAAGTCTGGGCAAGGCGAGCCCCCGGCCGAGCAGCCTCGCGCCAGAAACTCTGCCAGATCGGGGCTCTGAGCAGAGCTAGAGCTCTGCCGTACTGGAGGCCCACTTAGCTCCGTGCAAGCAGGGCTTTCCTCTTGACTGGGCTCGGCTGCCTCCTCTTCTCCCGAGGAGGCTCGCTACACTGCTGGCTGTGCTCTCGCCTATCAGGCGGGCGCGCAGGGCTCCTCCAGCAGGTCTTGCCTCAGGGGCTGCTTCCCCTGAGTTGAGGCTGTGGGCGGGAACCCAGACACGCAGGATCAAGGCCCCAACCACCTGCACATGTCTCTGCTGGGGAGGAGAGTGCTAGGGAACCTACGTCTCTCACACACTTTCTAGGCACCCACGGAGTCAGCCTCTGGGAGTGTGGGGATGCAAAACCCAGCCAGGGGCCCTTGGAACCTGGTGCTCTCCGTGCGGAGCTTTGTCTGGGCGGCCAAGGAACCGCTGAAGGAGCCCTGCTGTTGCCCTTCGCTTCCCTCTGACAGAGCTTTCACTGCTGGAGCCCTTGGCAGTGTGCAACCCACCAGCCCCTAAGCCCTCCTCAAGGACGCTTGGGACCTAAGTGCAAAGGCAAGGCAGGGGTAGAGCTGAAGCCAGGAAGGCGCCAGTGGCGTTTCCGAGCCTCACACAGCCTGCTCCTTCCTGGGGAGGGAGCCTTAAAGCAAGGCAAGTCTGCGCAAGGCTCGCCTATGGCAGAGCATCTTGGTGCCAGGAACTCTGCCAGATCGGGCCTCTGAACAGAGCTAGAGATCTGCCGTACTGGAGTCGCACTTAGCTTCGTGTAAGCAGGGATTTCAGCTTGACGGGGACTTGCTGCCTCCTCTTCCCCCGAGGAGGCTCGCTTCCCTGCTGGCTGTGCACTCGCCTATCAGGCGGGGGCGCAGGGCTCCTCCAGCAGGTCTTGCCTCAGGGGCTGCTTCCCCTGAGTTGGGGCTGTGGGCAGGAACCCAGACACGCAGGATCAGGCCCCAAACACCTGCACATGTCTCTGCTGGGGAGGAGAGTGCTAGGGAACCTACGTCTGTCATACACTTTCTGGGCACCCAAGGAATCAGCCTCCGTGTGTGCGGGGCTGAAAACCCCAGCCAGGGGACCCTGGGAGCCTGGTGCTCTCCGTGTGGCGCTGAATCTGGGCGGCCAAGCAACCGCTGGAGGAGCCCTGCAGTTGCCCTTCCCTTCCCTCTGACAGAATTCTCACTGCTGGAGCCCTTGGCAGTGTGCAACCCACCAGCCCCTAAGCTCTCCTTAAGGAGGACTGGGACCTAAGTGCAAAGGCAAGGCAGGATTGGAGCTGAGGCAAGAAAGGCGCCAGTGGCGACTCCCAGGCTCCTGCTGCCTGCTCCTTCCTGGAGAGGCAGCCTAAAAGCAAGGCAAGTCTGGGCAAGGCTAGCCCCCGGCAGAGCAGCCTCGCGCCAGGAACTCTGCCAGATCGGGGCTCTGAGCAGAGCTAGAGCTCTGCCGTACTGGAGGCGCACTTAGCTCCGTGCAAGCAGGGCTTTCAACTTGACGGGGCTGGGCTGCCTCCTCTTCCCCCGAGGAGGCTCGCTTCCCTGCTGGCTGTGCACTCGCCTATCAGGCGGGGGCGCAGGGCTCCTCCAGCAGGTCTTGCCTCAGGGGCTGCTTCCCCTGAGTTGGGGCTGTGGGCAGGAACCCAGACACGCAGGATCAGGCCCCAAACCACCTGCACATGTCTCTGCTGGGGAGGAGAGTGCTAGGGAACCTACGTCTGTCATACACTTTCTGGGCACCCAAGGAATCAGCCTCCGTGTGTGCGGGGCTGAAAACCCCAGCCAGGGGCCCTGGGAGCCTGGTGCTCTCGGTGCGGCGCTGATTCTAGGCGGCCTAGAAACCGCTGGAGGAGCCCTGCAGTTGCCCTTCCCTTCCCTCTGACAGAGCTCTCACTGCTGAAGCCCTTGGCAGTGTGCAACCCACCACCCCCTAAGCCCTCCCCAACGACGCCTGGCACCTATGTGCAAAGGCAAGGCAGGATTGGAGCTGAGGCAAGGAAGGCACCAGTGGCGTCTCCCAGGCTCGCTCAGACAGCTCCTTCCTGGGGAGGGAGCCTAAAAGCAAGGCAAGTCTGGGCAAGGCGAGCCCCCGGCCGAGCAGCCTCGCGCCAGAAACTCTGCCAGATCGGGGCTCTGAGCAGAGCTAGAGCTCTGCCGTACTGGAGGCCCACTTAGCTCCGTGCAAGCAGGGCTTTCCTCTTGACTGGGCTCGGCTGCCTCCTCTTCTCCCGAGGAGGCTCGCTACACTGCTGGCTGTGCTCTCGCCTATCAGGCGGGCGCGCAGGGCTCCTCCAGCAGGTCTTGCCTCAGGGGCTGCTTCCCCTGAGTTGAGGCTGTGGGCGGGAACCCAGACACGCAGGATAAGGCCCCAACCACCTGCACATGTCTCTGCTGGGGAGGAGAGTGCTAGGGAACCTACGTCTCTCACACACTTTCTAGGCACCCACGGAGTCAGCCTCTGGGAGTGTGGGGATGCAAAACCCAGCCAGGGGCCCTTGGAACCTGGTGCTCTCCGTGCGGAGCTTTGTCTGGGCGGCCAAGGAACCGCTGAAGGAGCCCTGCTGTTGCCCTTCGCTTCCCTCTGACAGAGCTTTCACTGCTGGAGCCCTTGGCAGTGTGCAACCCACCAGCCCCTAAGCCCTCCTCAAGGACGCTTGGGACCTAAGTGCAAAGGCAAGGCAGGGGTAGAGCTGAAGCCAGGAAGGCGCCAGTGGCGTTTCCGAGCCTCACACAGCCTGCTCCTTCCTGGGGAGGGAGCCTTAAAGCAAGGCAAGTCTGCGCAAGGCTCGCCTATGGCAGAGCATCTTGGTGCCAGGAACTCTGCCAGATCGGGCCTCTGAACAGAGCTAGAGATCTGCCGTACTGGAGTCGCACTTAGCTTCGTGTAAGCAGGGATTTCAGCTTGACGGGGACTTGCTGCCTCCTCTTCCCCCGAGGAGGCTCGCTTCCCTGCTGGCTGTGCACTCGCCTATCAGGCGGGGGCGCAGGGCTCCTCCAGCAGGTCTTGCCTCAGGGGCTGCTTCCCCTGAGTTGGGGCTGTGGGCAGGAACCCAGACACGCAGGATCAGGCCCCAAACACCTGCACATGTCTCTGCTGGGGAGGAGAGTGCTAGGGAACCTACGTCTGTCATACACTTTCTGGGCACCCAAGGAATCAGCCTCCGTGTGTGCGGGGCTGAAAACCCCAGCCAGGGGCCCTGGGAGCCTGGTGCTCTCCGTGTGGCGCTGAATCTGGGCGGCCAAGCAACCGCTGGAGGAGCCCTGCAGTTGCCCTTCCCTTCCCTCTGACAGAATTCTCACTGCTGGAGCCCTTGGCAGTGTGCAACCCACCAGCCCCTAAGCTCTCCTTAAGGAGGACTGGGACCTAAGTGCAAAGGCAAGGCAGGATTGGAGCTGAGGCAAGAAAGGCGCCAGTGGCGACTCCCAGGCTCCTGCTGCCTGCTCCTTCCTGGAGAGGCAGCCTAAAAGCAAGGCAAGTCTGGGCAAGGCTAGCCCCCGGCAGAGCAGCCTCGCGCCAGGAACTCTGCCAGATCGGGGCTCTGAGCAGAGCTAGAGCTCTGCCGTACTGGAGGCGCACTTAGCTCCGTGCAAGCAGGGCTTTCAACTTGACGGGGCTGGGCTGCCTCCTCTTCCCCCGAGGAGGCTCGCTTCCCTGCTGGCTGTGCACTCGCCTATCAGGCGGGGGCGCAGGGCTCCTCCAGCAGGTCTTGCCTCAGGGGCTGCTTCCCCTGAGTTGGGGCTGTGGGCAGGAACCCAGACACGCAGGATCAGGCCCCAACCACCTGCACATGTCTCTGCTGGGGAGGAGAGTGCTAGGGAACCTACGTCTGTCATACACTTTCTGGGCACCCAAGGAATCAGCCTCCGTGTGTGCGGGGCTGAAAACCCCAGCCAGGGGCCCTGGGAGCCTGGTGCTCTCCGGTGCGGCGCTGATTCTAGGCGGCCTAGAAACCGCTGGAGGAGCCCTGCAGTTGCCCTTCCCTTCCCTCTGACAGAGCTCTCACTGCTGGAAGCCCTTGGCAGTGTGCAACCCACCAGCCCCTAAGCCCTCCTCAACGACGCTGGCACCTAATGTGCAAAGGCAAGGCAGGATTGGAGCTGAGGCAAGGAAGGCACCAGTGGCGTCTCCCAGGCTCGCTCAGACAGCTCCTTCCTGGGGAGGGAGCCTAAAAGCAAGGCAAGTCTGGGCAAGGCTAGCCCCGGCAGAGCAGCCTCGCGCCAGGAACTCTGCCAGATCGGGGCTCTGAGCAGAGCTAGAGCTCTGCCGTACTGGAGGCGCACTTAGCTCCGTGCAAGCAGGGCTTTCATCTTGACTGGGCTCGGCTGCCTCCTCTTCCCCGAGGAGGCTCGCTTCCCTGCTGGCTGTGCACTCGCCTATCAGGCGGGCGCGCAGGGCTCCTCCAGCAGGTCTTGCCTCAGGGGCTGCTTCCCCTGAGTTGGGGCTGTGGGCAGGAACCCAGACACGCAGGATCAGGCCCCAACCACCTGCACATGTCTCTGCTGGGGAGGAGAGTGCTAGGGAACCTACGTCTGTCATACACTTTCTGGGCACCCAAGGAATCAGCCTCCGGTGTGTGCGGGGCTGAAAACCCCAGCCAGGGGCCCTTGGGAGCCTGGTGCTCTCCGTGCGGCGCTTGATCTGGGCGGCCAAGCAACCGCTGGAAGGAGCCCTGCAGTTGCCCTTCCCTTCCCTCTGACAGAGCTTCTCACTGCTGGAGCCCTTGGCAGTGTGCAACCCACCAGCCCCTAAGCCCTCCTCAAGGACGCTGGGACCTAAGTGCAAAGGCAAGGCAGGGATTGGAGCTGAGGCCAAGGAAGGCGCCAGTGGCGTCTCCCAGGCCTCACTCAGCCTGCTCCTTCCTGGGGAGGGAGCCTAAAAGCAAGGCAAGTCTGGGCAAGGCTCAGCCCATGGCAGAGCAGTCTCGCGCCAGGAACTCTGCCAGATCGGGGCCTCTGAGCAGAGCTAGAGCTCTGCCGTACTGGAGGCGCACTTAGCTCCGTGCAAGCAGGGCATTTCAGCTTGACGGGGACTTGGCTGCCTCCTCTTCCCCCGAGGAGGCTCGCTTCCCTGCTGGCTGTGCACTCGCCTATCAGGCGGGGGCGCAGGGCTCCTCCAGCAGGTCTTGCCTCAGGGGCTGCTTCCCCTGAGTTGGGGCTGTGGGCAGGAACCCAGACACGCAGGATCAGGCCCCAAACCACCTGCACATGTCTCTGCTGGGGAGGAGAGTGCTAGGGAACCTACGTCTGTCATACACTTTCTGGGCACCCAAGGAATCAGCCTCCGTGTGTGCGGGGCTGAAAACCCCAGCCAGGGGCCCTGGGAGCCTGGTGCTCTCCGTGCGGCGCTGATTCTGGGCGGCCAAGAACCGCTGGAGGAGCCCTGCAGTTGCCCTTCCCTTCCCTCTGACAGAGCTTCTCACTGCTGGAGCCCTTGGCAGTGTGCAACCCACCAGCCCCTAAGCCCTCCTCAAGGACGCTGGGACCTAAGTGCAAAGGCAAGGCAGGATTGGAGCTGAGGCAAGGAAGGCGCCAGTGGCGTCTCCCAGGCTCGCTCAGCCTGCTCCTTCCTGGGGAGGGAGCCTAAAAGCAAGGCAAGTCTGGGCAAGGCTAGCCCCGGCAGAGCAGCCTCGCGCCAGGAACTCTGCCAGATCGGGGCTCTGAGCAGAGCTAGAGCTCTGCCGTACTGGAGGCGCACTTAGCTCCGTGCAAGCAGGGCTTTCACTTGACGGGGCTGGCTGCCTCCTCTTCCCCCGAGGAGGCTCGCTTCCCTGCTGGCTGTGCACTCGCCTATCAGGCGGGGGCGCAGGGCTCCTCCAGCAGGTCTTGCCTCAGGGGCTGCTTCCCCTGAGTTGGGGCTGTGGGCAGGAACCCAGACACGCAGGATCAGGCCCCAAACCACCTGCACATGTCTCTGCTGGGGAGGAGAGTGCTAGGGAACCTACGTCTGTCATACACTTTCTGGGCACCCAAGGAATCAGCCTCCGTGTGTGCGGGGCTGAAAACCCCAGCCAGGGGCCCTGGGAGCCTGGTGCTCTCCGTGCGGCGCTGAATCTGGGCGGCCAAGCAACCGCTGGAGGAGCCCTGCAGTTGCCCTTCCCTTCCCTCTGACAGAGCTTCTCACTGCTGGAGCCCTTGGCAGTGTGCAACCCACCAGCCCCTAAGCCTCTCCTCAAGGACGACTGGGACCTAAGTGCAAAGGCAAGGCAGGATTGGAGCTGAGGCCAAGGAAAGGCGCCAGTGGCGTCTCCCAGGCTCCTGCTAGCCTGCTCCTTCCTGGGAGAGGCAGCCTAAAAGCAAGGCAAGTCTGGGCAAGGCTAGCCCCCGGCAGAGCAGCCTCGCGCCAGGAACTCTGCCAGATCGGGGCTCTGAGCAGAGCTAGAGCTCTGCCGTACTGGAGGCGCACTTAGCTCCGTGCAAGCAGGGCTTTCAACTTGACGGGGCTGGGCTGCCTCCTCTTCCCCCGAGGAGGCTCGCTTCCCTGCTGGCTGTGCACTCGCCTATCAGGCGGGGGCGCAGGGCTCCTCCAGCAGGTCTTGCCTCAGGGGCTGCTTCCCCTGAGTTGGGGCTGTGGGCAGGAACCCAGACACGCAGGATCAGGCCCCAAACCACCTGCACATGTCTCTGCTGGGGAGGAGAGTGCTAGGGAACCTACGTCTGTCATACACTTTCTGGGCACCCAAGGAATCAGCCTCCGTGTGTGCGGGGCTGAAAACCCCAGCCAGGGGCCCTGGGAGCCTGGTGCTCTCCGGTGCGGCGCTGATTCTAGGCGGCCTAGAAACCGCTGGAGGAGCCCTGCAGTTGCCCTTCCCTTCCCTCTGACAGAGCTCTCACTGCTGAAGCCCTTGGCAGTGTGCAACCCACCACCCCCTAAGCCCTCCCCAACGACGCCTGGCACCTATGTGCAAAGGCAAGGCAGGATTGGAGCTGAGGCAAGGAAGGCACCAGTGGCGTCTCCCAGGCTCGCTCAGACAGCTCCTTCCTGGGGAGGGAGCCTAAAAGCAAGGCAAGTCTGGGCAAGGCGAGCCCCCGGCCGAGCAGCCTCGCGCCAGAAACTCTGCCAGATCGGGGCTCTGAGCAGAGCTAGAGCTCTGCCGTACTGGAGGCCCACTTAGCTCCGTGCAAGCAGGGCTTTCCTCTTGACTGGGCTCGGCTGCCTCCTCTTCTCCCGAGGAGGCTCGCTACACTGCTGGCTGTGCTCTCGCCTATCAGGCGGGCGCGCAGGGCTCCTCCAGCAGGTCTTGCCTCAGGGGCTGCTTCCCCTGAGTTGAGGCTGTGGGCGGGAACCCAGACACGCAGGATAAGGCCCCAACCACCTGCACATGTCTCTGCTGGGGAGGAGAGTGCTAGGGAACCTACGTCTCTCACACACTTTCTAGGCACCCACGGAGTCAGCCTCTGGGAGTGTGGGGATGCAAAACCCAGCCAGGGGCCCTTGGAACCTGGTGCTCTCCGTGCGGAGCTTTGTCTGGGCGGCCAAGGAACCGCTGAAGGAGCCCTGCTGTTGCCCTTCGCTTCCCTCTGACAGAGCTTTCACTGCTGGAGCCCTTGGCAGTGTGCAACCCACCAGCCCCTAAGCCCTCCTCAAGGACGCTTGGGACCTAAGTGCAAAGGCAAGGCAGGGGTAGAGCTGAAGCCAGGAAGGCGCCAGTGGCGTTTCCGAGCCTCACACAGCCTGCTCCTTCCTGGGGAGGGAGCCTTAAAGCAAGGCAAGTCTGCGCAAGGCTCGCCTATGGCAGAGCATCTTGGTGCCAGGAACTCTGCCAGATCGGGCCTCTGAACAGAGCTAGAGATCTGCCGTACTGGAGTCGCACTTAGCTTCGTGTAAGCAGGGATTTCAGCTTGACGGGGACTTGCTGCCTCCTCTTCCCCCGAGGAGGCTCGCTTCCCTGCTGGCTGTGCACTCGCCTATCAGGCGGGGGCGCAGGGCTCCTCCAGCAGGTCTTGCCTCAGGGGCTGCTTCCCCTGAGTTGGGGCTGTGGGCAGGAACCCAGACACGCAGGATCAGGCCCCAAACACCTGCACATGTCTCTGCTGGGGAGGAGAGTGCTAGGGAACCTACGTCTGTCATACACTTTCTGGGCACCCAAGGAATCAGCCTCCGTGTGTGCGGGGCTGAAAACCCCAGCCAGGGGCCCTGGGAGCCTGGTGCTCTCCGTGTGGCGCTGAATCTGGGCGGCCAAGCAACCGCTGGAGGAGCCCTGCAGTTGCCCTTCCCTTCCCTCTGACAGAATTCTCACTGCTGGAGCCCTTGGCAGTGTGCAACCCACCAGCCCCTAAGCTCTCCTTAAGGAGGACTGGGACCTAAGTGCAAAGGCAAGGCAGGATTGGAGCTGAGGCAAGAAAGGCGCCAGTGGCGACTCCCAGGCTCCTGCTGCCTGCTCCTTCCTGGAGAGGCAGCCTAAAAGCAAGGCAAGTCTGGGCAAGGCTAGCCCCCGGCAGAGCAGCCTCGCGCCAGGAACTCTGCCAGATCGGGGCTCTGAGCAGAGCTAGAGCTCTGCCGTACTGGAGGCGCACTTAGCTCCGTGCAAGCAGGGCTTTCAACTTGACGGGGCTGGGCTGCCTCCTCTTCCCCCGAGGAGGCTCGCTTCCCTGCTGGCTGTGCACTCGCCTATCAGGCGGGGGCGCAGGGCTCCTCCAGCAGGTCTTGCCTCAGGGGCTGCTTCCCCTGAGTTGGGGCTGTGGGCAGGAACCCAGACACGCAGGATCAGGCCCCAACCACCTGCACATGTCTCTGCTGGGGAGGAGAGTGCTAGGGAACCTACGTCTGTCATACACTTTCTGGGCACCCAAGGAATCAGCCTCCGTGTGTGCGGGGCTGAAAACCCCAGCCAGGGGCCCTGGGAGCCTGGTGCTCTCGGTGCGGCGCTGATTCTAGGCGGCCTAGAAACCGCTGGAGGAGCCCTGCAGTTGCCCTTCCCTTCCCTCTGACAGAGCTCTCACTGCTGAAGCCCTTGGCAGTGTGCAACCCACCACCCCCTAAGCCCTCCCCAACGACGCCTGGCACCTATGTGCAAAGGCAAGGCAGGATTGGAGCTGAGGCAAGGAAGGCACCAGTGGCGTCTCCCAGGCTCGCTCAGACAGCTCCTTCCTGGGGAGGGAGCCTAAAAGCAAGGCAAGTCTGGGCAAGGCGAGCCCCCGGCCGAGCAGCCTCGCGCCAGAAACTCTGCCAGATCGGGGCTCTGAGCAGAGCTAGAGCTCTGCCGTACTGGAGGCCCACTTAGCTCCGTGCAAGCAGGGCTTTCCTCTTGACTGGGCTCGGCTGCCTCCTCTTCTCCCGAGGAGGCTCGCTACACTGCTGGCTGTGCTCTCGCCTATCAGGCGGGCGCGCAGGGCTCCTCCAGCAGGTCTTGCCTCAGGGGCTGCTTCCCCTGAGTTGAGGCTGTGGGCGGGAACCCAGACACGCAGGATAAGGCCCCAACCACCTGCACATGTCTCTGCTGGGGAGGAGAGTGCTAGGGAACCTACGTCTCTCACACACTTTCTAGGCACCCACGGAGTCAGCCTCTGGGAGTGTGGGGATGCAAAACCCAGCCAGGGGCCCTTGGAACCTGGTGCTCTCCGTGCGGAGCTTTGTCTGGGCGGCCAAGGAACCGCTGAAGGAGCCCTGCTGTTGCCCTTCGCTTCCCTCTGACAGAGCTTTCACTGCTGGAGCCCTTGGCAGTGTGCAACCCACCAGCCCCTAAGCCCTCCTCAAGGACGCTTGGGACCTAAGTGCAAAGGCAAGGCAGGGGTAGAGCTGAAGCCAGGAAGGCGCCAGTGGCGTTTCCGAGCCTCACACAGCCTGCTCCTTCCTGGGGAGGGAGCCTTAAAGCAAGGCAAGTCTGCGCAAGGCTCGCCTATGGCAGAGCATCTTGGTGCCAGGAACTCTGCCAGATCGGGCCTCTGAACAGAGCTAGAGATCTGCCGTACTGGAGTCGCACTTAGCTTCGTGTAAGCAGGGATTTCAGCTTGACGGGGACTTGCTGCCTCCTCTTCCCCCGAGGAGGCTCGCTTCCCTGCTGGCTGTGCACTCGCCTATCAGGCGGGGGCGCAGGGCTCCTCCAGCAGGTCTTGCCTCAGGGGCTGCTTCCCCTGAGTTGGGGCTGTGGGCAGGAACCCAGACACGCAGGATCAGGCCCCAAACACCTGCACATGTCTCTGCTGGGGAGGAGAGTGCTAGGGAACCTACGTCTGTCATACACTTTCTGGGCACCCAAGGAATCAGCCTCCGTGTGTGCGGGGCTGAAAACCCCAGCCAGGGGCCCTGGGAGCCTGGTGCTCTCCGTGTGGCGCTGAATCTGGGCGGCCAAGCAACCGCTGGAGGAGCCCTGCAGTTGCCCTTCCCTTCCCTCTGACAGAATTCTCACTGCTGGAGCCCTTGGCAGTGTGCAACCCACCAGCCCCTAAGCTCTCCTTAAGGAGGACTGGGACCTAAGTGCAAAGGCAAGGCAGGATTGGAGCTGAGGCAAGAAAGGCGCCAGTGGCGACTCCCAGGCTCCTGCTGCCTGCTCCTTCCTGGAGAGGCAGCCTAAAAGCAAGGCAAGTCTGGGCAAGGCTAGCCCCCGGCAGAGCAGCCTCGCGCCAGGAACTCTGCCAGATCGGGGCTCTGAGCAGAGCTAGAGCTCTGCCGTACTGGAGGCGCACTTAGCTCCGTGCAAGCAGGGCTTTCAACTTGACGGGGCTGGGCTGCCTCCTCTTCCCCCGAGGAGGCTCGCTTCCCTGCTGGCTGTGCACTCGCCTATCAGGCGGGGGCGCAGGGCTCCTCCAGCAGGTCTTGCCTCAGGGGCTGCTTCCCCTGAGTTGGGGCTGTGGGCAGGAACCCAGACACGCAGGATCAGGCCCCAACCACCTGCACATGTCTCTGCTGGGGAGGAGAGTGCTAGGGAACCTACGTCTGTCATACACTTTCTGGGCACCCAAGGAATCAGCCTCCGTGTGTGCGGGGCTGAAAACCCCAGCCAGGGGCCCTGGGAGCCTGGTGCTCTCCGGTGCGGCGCTGATTCTAGGCGGCCTAGAAACCGCTGGAGGAGCCCTGCAGTTGCCCTTCCCTTCCCTCTGACAGAGCTCTCACTGCTGAAGCCCTTGGCAGTGTGCAACCCACCAGCCCCTAAGCCCTCCCCAACGACGCCTGGCACCTATGTGCAAAGGCAAGGCAGGATTGGAGCTGAGGCAAGGAAGGCACCAGTGGCGTCTCCCAGGCTCGCTCAGACAGCTCCTTCCTGGGGAGGGAGCCTAAAAGCAAGGCAAGTCTGGGCAAGGCGAGCCCCCGGCCGAGCAGCCTCGCGCCAGAAACTCTGCCAGATCGGGGCTCTGAGCAGAGCTAGAGCTCTGCCGTACTGGAGGCGCCACTTAGCTCCGTGCAAGCAGGGCTTTCCTCTTGACTGGGCTCGGCTGCCTCCTCTTCTCCCGAGGAGGCTCGCTACCACTGCTGGCTGTGCTCTCGCCTATCAGGCGGGCGCGCAGGGCTCCTCCAGCAGGTCTTGCCTCAGGGGCTGCTTCCCCTGAGTTGGGGCTGTGGGCAGGGAACCCAGACACGCAGGATCAGGCCCCAACCACCTGCACATGTCTCTGCTGGGGAGGAGAGTGCTAGGGAACCTACGTCTCTCACACACTTTCTAGGCACCCACGGAGTCAGCCTCTGGAGTGTGCGGGGATGCAAAACCCAGCCAGGGGCCCTTGGAACCTGGTGCTCTCCGTGCGGCGCTTTGATCTGGGCGGCCAAGGAACCGCTGGAAGGAGCCCTGCTGTTGCCCTTCCGCTTCCCTCTGACAGAGCTTCTCACTGCTGGAGCCCTTGGCAGTGTGCAACCCACCAGCCCCTAAGCCCTCCTCAAGGACGCTTGGGACCTAAGTGCAAAGGCAAGGCAGGGATAGGAGCTGAAGCCAGGAAGGCGCCAGTGGCGTTTCCGAGGCCTCACTACAGCCTGCTCCTTCCTGGGGAGGGAGCCTTAAAGCAAGGCAAGTCTGCGCAAGGCTAGCCCTATGGCAGAGCATCTCGCGCCAGGAACTCTGCCAGATCGGGGCCTCTGAACAGAGCTAGAGCTCTGCCGTACTGGAGGTCGCACTTAGCTCCGTGCAAGCAGGGCTTTCAGCTTGACGGGGACTTGGCTGCCTCCTCTTCCCCCGAGGAGGCTCGCTTCCCTGCTGGCTGTGCACTCGCCTATCAGGCGGGGGCGCAGGGCTCCTCCAGCAGGTCTTGCCTCAGGGGCTGCTTCCCCTGAGTTGGGGCTGTGGGCAGGAACCCAGACACGCAGGATCAGGCCCCAACCACCTGCACATGTCTCTGCTGGGGAGGAGAGTGCTAGGGAACCTACGTCTGTCATACACTTTCTGGGCACCCAAGGAATCAGCCTCCGTGTGTGCGGGGCTGAAAACCCCAGCCAGGGGCCCTGGGAGCCTGGTGCTCTCCGGTGCGGCGCTGATTCTAGGCGGCCTAGAAACCGCTGGAGGAGCCCTGCAGTTGCCCTTCCCTTCCCTCTGACAGAGCTCTCACTGCTGAAGCCCTTGGCAGTGTGCAACCCACCACCCCCTAAGCCCTCCCCAACGACGCCTGGCACCTATGTGCAAAGGCAAGGCAGGATTGGAGCTGAGGCAAGGAAGGCACCAGTGGCGTCTCCCAGGCTCGCTCAGACAGCTCCTTCCTGGGGAGGGAGCCTAAAAGCAAGGCAAGTCTGGGCAAGGCGAGCCCCCGGCCGAGCAGCCTCGCGCCAGAAACTCTGCCAGATCGGGGCTCTGAGCAGAGCTAGAGCTCTGCCGTACTGGAGGCCCACTTAGCTCCGTGCAAGCAGGGCTTTCCTCTTGACTGGGCTCGGCTGCCTCCTCTTCTCCCGAGGAGGCTCGCTACACTGCTGGCTGTGCTCTCGCCTATCAGGCGGGCGCGCAGGGCTCCTCCAGCAGGTCTTGCCTCAGGGGCTGCTTCCCCTGAGTTGAGGCTGTGGGCGGGAACCCAGACACGCAGGATAAGGCCCCAACCACCTGCACATGTCTCTGCTGGGGAGGAGAGTGCTAGGGAACCTACGTCTCTCACACACTTTCTAGGCACCCACGGAGTCAGCCTCTGGGAGTGTGGGGATGCAAAACCCAGCCAGGGGCCCTTGGAACCTGGTGCTCTCCGTGCGGAGCTTTGTCTGGGCGGCCAAGGAACCGCTGAAGGAGCCCTGCTGTTGCCCTTCGCTTCCCTCTGACAGAGCTTTCACTGCTGGAGCCCTTGGCAGTGTGCAACCCACCAGCCCCTAAGCCCTCCTCAAGGACGCTTGGGACCTAAGTGCAAAGGCAAGGCAGGGGTAGAGCTGAAGCCAGGAAGGCGCCAGTGGCGTTTCCGAGCCTCACACAGCCTGCTCCTTCCTGGGGAGGGAGCCTTAAAGCAAGGCAAGTCTGCGCAAGGCTCGCCTATGGCAGAGCATCTTGGTGCCAGGAACTCTGCCAGATCGGGCCTCTGAACAGAGCTAGAGATCTGCCGTACTGGAGTCGCACTTAGCTTCGTGTAAGCAGGGATTTCAGCTTGACGGGGACTTGCTGCCTCCTCTTCCCCCGAGGAGGCTCGCTTCCCTGCTGGCTGTGCACTCGCCTATCAGGCGGGGGCGCAGGGCTCCTCCAGCAGGTCTTGCCTCAGGGGCTGCTTCCCCTGAGTTGGGGCTGTGGGCAGGAACCCAGACACGCAGGATCAGGCCCCAAACACCTGCACATGTCTCTGCTGGGGAGGAGAGTGCTAGGGAACCTACGTCTGTCATACACTTTCTGGGCACCCAAGGAATCAGCCTCCGTGTGTGCGGGGCTGAAAACCCCAGCCAGGGGACCTGGGAGCCTGGTGCTCTCCGTGTGGCGCTGAATCTGGGCGGCCAAGCAACCGCTGGAGGAGCCCTGCAGTTGCCCTTCCCTTCCCTCTGACAGAATTCTCACTGCTGGAGCCCTTGGCAGTGTGCAACCCACCAGCCCCTAAGCTCTCCTTAAGGAGGACTGGGACCTAAGTGCAAAGGCAAGGCAGGATTGGAGCTGAGGCAAGAAAGGCGCCAGTGGCGACTCCCAGGCTCCTGCTGCCTGCTCCTTCCTGGAGAGGCAGCCTAAAAGCAAGGCAAGTCTGGGCAAGGCTAGCCCCCGGCAGAGCAGCCTCGCGCCAGGAACTCTGCCAGATCGGGGCTCTGAGCAGAGCTAGAGCTCTGCCGTACTGGAGGCGCACTTAGCTCCGTGCAAGCAGGGCTTTCAACTTGACGGGGCTGGGCTGCCTCCTCTTCCCCCGAGGAGGCTCGCTTCCCTGCTGGCTGTGCACTCGCCTATCAGGCGGGGGCGCAGGGCTCCTCCAGCAGGTCTTGCCTCAGGGGCTGCTTCCCCTGAGTTGGGGCTGTGGGCAGGAACCCAGACACGCAGGATCAGGCCCCAACCACCTGCACATGTCTCTGCTGGGGAGGAGAGTGCTAGGGAACCTACGTCTGTCATACACTTTCTGGGCACCCAAGGAATCAGCCTCCGTGTGTGCGGGGCTGAAAACCCCAGCCAGGGGCCCTGGGAGCCTGGTGCTCTCGGTGCGGCGCTGATTCTAGGCGGCCTAGAAACCGCTGGAGGAGCCCTGCAGTTGCCCTTCCCTTCCCTCTGACAGAGCTCTCACTGCTGAAGCCCTTGGCAGTGTGCAACCCACCACCCCCTAAGCCCTCCCCAACGACGCCTGGCACCTATGTGCAAAGGCAAGGCAGGATTGGAGCTGAGGCAAGGAAGGCACCAGTGGCGTCTCCCAGGCTCGCTCAGACAGCTCCTTCCTGGGGAGGGAGCCTAAAAGCAAGGCAAGTCTGGGCAAGGCGAGCCCCCGGCCGAGCAGCCTCGCGCCAGAAACTCTGCCAGATCGGGGCTCTGAGCAGAGCTAGAGCTCTGCCGTACTGGAGGCCCACTTAGCTCCGTGCAAGCAGGGCTTTCCTCTTGACTGGGCTCGGCTGCCTCCTCTTCTCCCGAGGAGGCTCGCTACACTGCTGGCTGTGCTCTCGCCTATCAGGCGGGCGCGCAGGGCTCCTCCAGCAGGTCTTGCCTCAGGGGCTGCTTCCCCTGAGTTGAGGCTGTGGGCGGGAACCCAGACACGCAGGATAAGGCCCCAACCACCTGCACATGTCTCTGCTGGGGAGGAGAGTGCTAGGGAACCTACGTCTCTCACACACTTTCTAGGCACCCACGGAGTCAGCCTCTGGGAGTGTGGGGATGCAAAACCCAGCCAGGGGCCCTTGGAACCTGGTGCTCTCCGTGCGGAGCTTTGTCTGGGCGGCCAAGGAACCGCTGAAGGAGCCCTGCTGTTGCCCTTCGCTTCCCTCTGACAGAGCTTTCACTGCTGGAGCCCTTGGCAGTGTGCAACCCACCAGCCCCTAAGCCCTCCTCAAGGACGCTTGGGACCTAAGTGCAAAGGCAAGGCAGGGGTAGAGCTGAAGCCAGGAAGGCGCCAGTGGCGTTTCCGAGCCTCACACAGCCTGCTCCTTCCTGGGGAGGGAGCCTTAAAGCAAGGCAAGTCTGCGCAAGGCTCGCCTATGGCAGAGCATCTTGGTGCCAGGAACTCTGCCAGATCGGGCCTCTGAACAGAGCTAGAGATCTGCCGTACTGGAGTCGCACTTAGCTTCGTGTAAGCAGGGATTTCAGCTTGACGGGGACTTGCTGCCTCCTCTTCCCCCGAGGAGGCTCGCTTCCCTGCTGGCTGTGCACTCGCCTATCAGGCGGGGGCGCAGGGCTCCTCCAGCAGGTCTTGCCTCAGGGGCTGCTTCCCCTGAGTTGGGGCTGTGGGCAGGAACCCAGACACGCAGGATCAGGCCCCAAACACCTGCACATGTCTCTGCTGGGGAGGAGAGTGCTAGGGAACCTACGTCTGTCATACACTTTCTGGGCACCCAAGGAATCAGCCTCCGTGTGTGCGGGGCTGAAAACCCCAGCCAGGGGACCTGGGAGCCTGGTGCTCTCCGTGTGGCGCTGAATCTGGGCGGCCAAGCAACCGCTGGAGGAGCCCTGCAGTTGCCCTTCCCTTCCCTCTGACAGAATTCTCACTGCTGGAGCCCTTGGCAGTGTGCAACCCACCAGCCCCTAAGCTCTCCTTAAGGAGGACTGGGACCTAAGTGCAAAGGCAAGGCAGGATTGGAGCTGAGGCAAGAAAGGCGCCAGTGGCGACTCCCAGGCTCCTGCTGCCTGCTCCTTCCTGGAGAGGCAGCCTAAAAGCAAGGCAAGTCTGGGCAAGGCTAGCCCCCGGCAGAGCAGCCTCGCGCCAGGAACTCTGCCAGATCGGGGCTCTGAGCAGAGCTAGAGCTCTGCCGTACTGGAGGCGCACTTAGCTCCGTGCAAGCAGGGCTTTCAACTTGACGGGGCTGGGCTGCCTCCTCTTCCCCCGAGGAGGCTCGCTTCCCTGCTGGCTGTGCACTCGCCTATCAGGCGGGGGCGCAGGGCTCCTCCAGCAGGTCTTGCCTCAGGGGCTGCTTCCCCTGAGTTGGGGCTGTGGGCAGGAACCCAGACACGCAGGATCAGGCCCCAACCACCTGCACATGTCTCTGCTGGGGAGGAGAGTGCTAGGGAACCTACGTCTGTCATACACTTTCTGGGCACCCAAGGAATCAGCCTCCGTGTGTGCGGGGCTGAAAACCCCAGCCAGGGGCCCTGGGAGCCTGGTGCTCTCGGTGCGGCGCTGATTCTAGGCGGCCTAGAAACCGCTGGAGGAGCCCTGCAGTTGCCCTTCCCTTCCCTCTGACAGAGCTCTCACTGCTGAAGCCCTTGGCAGTGTGCAACCCACCACCCCCTAAGCCCTCCCCAACGACGCCTGGCACCTATGTGCAAAGGCAAGGCAGGATTGGAGCTGAGGCAAGGAAGGCACCAGTGGCGTCTCCCAGGCTCGCTCAGACAGCTCCTTCCTGGGGAGGGAGCCTAAAAGCAAGGCAAGTCTGGGCAAGGCGAGCCCCCGGCCGAGCAGCCTCGCGCCAGAAACTCTGCCAGATCGGGGCTCTGAGCAGAGCTAGAGCTCTGCCGTACTGGAGGCCCACTTAGCTCCGTGCAAGCAGGGCTTTCCTCTTGACTGGGCTCGGCTGCCTCCTCTTCTCCCGAGGAGGCTCGCTACACTGCTGGCTGTGCTCTCGCCTATCAGGCGGGCGCGCAGGGCTCCTCCAGCAGGTCTTGCCTCAGGGGCTGCTTCCCCTGAGTTGAGGCTGTGGGCGGGAACCCAGACACGCAGGATAAGGCCCCAACCACCTGCACATGTCTCTGCTGGGGAGGAGAGTGCTAGGGAACCTACGTCTCTCACACACTTTCTAGGCACCCACGGAGTCAGCCTCTGGGAGTGTGGGGATGCAAAACCCAGCCAGGGGCCCTTGGAACCTGGTGCTCTCCGTGCGGAGCTTTGTCTGGGCGGCCAAGGAACCGCTGAAGGAGCCCTGCTGTTGCCCTTCGCTTCCCTCTGACAGAGCTTTCACTGCTGGAGCCCTTGGCAGTGTGCAACCCACCAGCCCCTAAGCCCTCCTCAAGGACGCTTGGGACCTAAGTGCAAAGGCAAGGCAGGGGTAGAGCTGAAGCCAGGAAGGCGCCAGTGGCGTTTCCGAGCCTCACACAGCCTGCTCCTTCCTGGGGAGGGAGCCTTAAAGCAAGGCAAGTCTGCGCAAGGCTCGCCTATGGCAGAGCATCTTGGTGCCAGGAACTCTGCCAGATCGGGCCTCTGAACAGAGCTAGAGATCTGCCGTACTGGAGTCGCACTTAGCTTCGTGTAAGCAGGGATTTCAGCTTGACGGGGACTTGCTGCCTCCTCTTCCCCCGAGGAGGCTCGCTTCCCTGCTGGCTGTGCACTCGCCTATCAGGCGGGGGCGCAGGGCTCCTCCAGCAGGTCTTGCCTCAGGGGCTGCTTCCCCTGAGTTGGGGCTGTGGGCAGGAACCCAGACACGCAGGATCAGGCCCCAAACACCTGCACATGTCTCTGCTGGGGAGGAGAGTGCTAGGGAACCTACGTCTGTCATACACTTTCTGGGCACCCAAGGAATCAGCCTCCGTGTGTGCGGGGCTGAAAACCCCAGCCAGGGGCCCTGGGAGCCTGGTGCTCTCCGGTGTGGCGCTGATTCTAGGGCGGCCTAGCAAACCGCTGGAGGAGCCCTGCAGTTGCCCTTCCCTTCCCTCTGACAGAGCTCTCACTGCTGGAAGCCCTTGGCAGTGTGCAACCCACCAGCCCCTAAGCCCTCCCAACGACGCCTGGCACCTAATGTGCAAAGGCAAGGCAGGATTGGAGCTGAGGCAAGGAAGGCACCAGTGGCGTCTCCCAGGCTCGCTCAGACAGCTCCTTCCTGGGAGGGAGCCTAAAAGCAAGGCAAGTCTGGGCAAGGCGAGCCCCCGGCCGAGCAGCCTCGCGCCAGAAACTCTGCCAGATCGGGGCTCTGAGCAGAGCTAGAGCTCTGCCGTACTGGAGGCGCACTTAGCTCCGTGCAAGCAGGGCTTTCCTCTTGACTGGGCTCGGCTGCCTCCTCTTCTCCCGAGGAGGCTCGCTACACTGCTGGCTGTGCTCTCGCCTATCAGGCGGGCGCGCAGGGCTCCTCCAGCAGGTCTTGCCTCAGGGGCTGCTTCCCCTGAGTTGGGGCTGTGGGCGGGAACCCAGACACGCAGGATCAGGCCCCAACCACCTGCACATGTCTCTGCTGGGGAGGAGAGTGCTAGGGAACCTACGTCTCTCACACACTTTCTAGGCACCCACGGAGTCAGCCTCTGGGAGTGTGGGGATGCAAAACCCAGCCAGGGGCCCTTGGAACCTGGTGCTCTCCGTGCGGAGCTTTGTCTGGGCGGCCAAGGAACCGCTGAAGGAGCCCTGCTGTTGCCCTTCGCTTCCCTCTGACAGAGCTTTCACTGCTGGAGCCCTTGGCAGTGTGCAACCCACCAGCCCCTAAGCCCTCCTCAAGGACGCTTGGGACCTAAGTGCAAAGGCAAGGCAGGGGTAGAGCTGAAGCCAGGAAGGCGCCAGTGGCGTTTCCGAGCCTCACACAGCCTGCTCCTTCCTGGGGAGGGAGCCTTAAAGCAAGGCAAGTCTGCGCAAGGCTCGCCTATGGCAGAGCATCTTGGTGCCAGGAACTCTGCCAGATCGGGGCCTCTGAACAGAGCTAGAGATCTGCCGTACTGGAGTCGCACTTAGCTTCGTGCAAGCAGGGATTTCAGCTTGACGGGGACTTGGCTGCCTCCTCTTCCCCCGAGGAGGCTCGCTTCCCTGCTGGCTGTGCACTCGCCTATCAGGCGGGGGCGCAGGGCTCCTCCAGCAGGTCTTGCCTCAGGGGCTGCTTCCCCTGAGTTGGGGCTGTGGGCAGGAACCCAGACACGCAGGATCAGGCCCCAAACACCTGCACATGTCTCTGCTGGGGAGGAGAGTGCTAGGGAACCTACGTCTGTCATACACTTTCTGGGCACCCAAGGAATCAGCCTCCGTGTGTGCGGGGCTGAAAACCCCAGCCAGGGGCCCTGGGAGCCTGGTGCTCTCCGTGCGGCGCTGATCTGGGCGGCCAAGCAACCGCTGGAGGAGCCCTGCAGTTGCCCTTCCCTTCCCTCTGACAGAGCTTCTCACTGCTGGAGCCCTTGGCAGTGTGCAACCCACCAGCCCCTAAGCCTCTCCTCAAGGACGCTGGGACCTAAGTGCAAAGGCAAGGCAGGATTGGAGCTGAGGCAAGGAAGGCGCCAGTGGCGTCTCCCAGGCTCCTGCAGCCTGCTCCTTCCTGGGGAGGGAGCCTAAAAGCAAGGCAAGTCTGGGCAAGGCTAGCCCCGGCAGAGCAGCCTCGCGCCAGGAACTCTGCCAGATCGGGGCTCTGAGCAGAGCTAGAGCTCTGCCGTACTGGAGGCGCACTTAGCTCCGTGCAAGCAGGGCTTTCACTTGACGGGGCTGGCTGCCTCCTCTTCCCCCGAGGAGGCTCGCTTCCCTGCTGGCTGTGCACTCGCCTATCAGGCGGGGGCGCAGGGCTCCTCCAGCAGGTCTTGCCTCAGGGGCTGCTTCCCCTGAGTTGGGGCTGTGGGCAGGAACCCAGACACGCAGGATCAGGCCCCAACCACCTGCACATGTCTCTGCTGGGGAGGAGAGTGCTAGGGAACCTACGTCTGTCATACACTTTCTGGCACCCAAGGAATCAGCCTCCGTGTGTGCGGGCTGAAAACCCAGCCAGGGGCCCTGGGAGCCTGGTGCTCTCCGTGCGGCGCTGATCTGGGCGGCCAAGAACCGCTGGAGGAGCCCTGCAGTTGCCCTTCCCTTCCCTCTGACAGAGCTCTCACTGCTGGAGCCCTTGGCAGTGTGCAACCCACCAGCCCCTAAGCCTCCTCAAGGACGCTGGCGACCTAAGTGCAAAGGCAAGGCAGGATTGGAGCTGAGGCAGGAAGGCCCAGTCTGGCAGGTTCCTGGCCGCCAGAGCTGCTCCTGCCTGGGAGGCGAGCCTTGCGCAGACTTGCCTTGCTTTAGGCTCCTCCCAGGAAGGAGCTGCTGAGCGAGCCTGGAGACGCCACTGGCGCCTTCCTGCCTCAGCTCCAATCCTGCCTTGCCTTTGCACTTAGGTCCAGGCGTCCTTGAGGAGGGCTTAGGGGCTGGTGGGTTGCACACTGCCAAGGGCTCCAGCAGTGAGAGCTCTGTCAGAGGGAAGGGAAGGGCAACTGCAGGGCTCCTCCAGCGGTTCTTGGCCGCCCAGATCAGCGCCGCACGGAGAGCACCAGGCTCCAGGGCCCCTGGCTGGGGTTTTCAGCCCCGCACACACGGAGGCTGATTCCTTGGGTGCCCAGAAAGTGTATGACAGACGTAGGTTCCCTAGCACTCTCCTCCCCAGCAGAGACATGTGCAGGTGGTTGGGGCCTGATCCTGCGTGTCTGGGTTCCTGCCCACAGCCCCAACTCAGGGGAAGCAGCCCCTGAGGCAAGACCTGCTGGAGGAGCCCTGCGCCCCCGCCTGATAGGCGAGTGCACAGCCAGCAGGGAAGCGAGCCTCCTCGGGGGAAGAGGAGGCAGCCAGCCCCGTCAAGTGAAAGCCCTGCTTGCACGGAGCTAAGTGCGCCTCCAGTACGGCAGAGCTCTAGCTCTGCTCAGAGCCCCGATCTGGCAGAGTTCCTGGCGCGAGGCTGCTCTGCCGGGGGCTAGCCTTGCCCAGACTTGCCTTGCTTTTAGGCTGCCTCTCCCAGGAAGGAGCAGGCTGCAGGAGCCTGGGAGACGCCACTGGCGCCTTCCTTGCCTCAGCTCCAATCCTGCCTTGCCTTTGCACTTAGGTCCCAGTCGTCCTTGAGGAGGGCTTAGGGGCTGGTGGGTTGCACACTGCCAAGGGCTCCAGCAGTGAGAAGCTCTGTCAGAGGGAAGGGAAGGGCAACTGCAGGGCTCCTCCAGCGGTTGCTTGGCCGCCCAGATCAGCGCCGCACGGAGAGCACCAGGCTCCCAGGGCCCCTGGCTGGGGTTTTCAGCCCCGCACACACGGAGGCTGATTCCTTGGGTGCCCAGAAAGTGTATGACAGACGTAGGTTCCCTAGCACTCTCCTCCCCAGCAGAGACATGTGCAGGTGGTTGGGGCCTGATCCTGCGTGTCTGGGTTCCTGCCCACAGCCCCAACTCAGGGGAAGCAGCCCCTGAGGCAAGACCTGCTGGAGGAGCCCTGCGCCCCCGCCTGATAGGCGAGTGCACAGCCAGCAGGGAAGCGAGCCTCCTCGGGGGAAGAGGAGGCAGCCAAGTCCCCGTCAAGCTGAAAGCCCTGCTTGCACGGAAGCTAAGTGCGCCTCCAGTACGGCAGAGCTCTAGCTCTGCTCAGAGGCCCGATCTGGCAGAGTTCCTGGCGCCGAGGCTGCTCTGCCATAGGCGAGCCTTGCCGCAGACTTGCCTTGCTTTTAGGCTCCCTCCCCAGGAAGGAGCAGGCTGTGTGAGGCCTCGGGAGACGCCACTGGCGCCTTCCTTGGCCTTCAGCTCCTATCCCTGCCTTGCCTTTGCACTTAGGTCCCAAGCGTCCTTGAGGAGGGCTTAGGGGCTGGTGGGTTGCACACTGCCAAGGGCTCCAGCAGTGAGAAGCTCTGTCAGAGGGAAGCGGAAGGGCAACTAGCAGGGCTCCTTCCAGCGGTTCCTTGGCCGCCCAGATCAAGCGCCGCACGGAGAGCACCAGGCTTCCCAGGGCCCCTGGCTGGGGTTTTGCATGCCCCGCACACCACGGAGGCTGACTTCCGTGGGTGCCTAGAAAGTGTGTGAGCAGACGTAGGTTCCCTAGCACTCTCCTCCCCAGCAGAGACATGTGCAGGTGGTTGGGGCCTGATCCTGCGTGTCTGGGTTCCTGCCCACAGCCCCAACTCAGGGGAAGCAGCCCCTGAGGCAAGACCTGCTGGAGGAGCCCTGCGCGCCCGCCTGATAGGCGAGAGCACAGCCAGCAGGGAAGCGAGCCTCCTCGGGAGAAGAGGAGGCAGCCGAGCCCAGTCAAGATGGAAAGCCCTGCTTGCACGGAGCTAAGTGCGCCTCCAGTACGGCAGAGCTCTAGCTCTGCTCAGAGCCCCGATCTGGCAGAGTTTCCTGGCGCGAGGCTGCTCTGGCCGGGGGCTAGCCTTGCCCAGACTTGCCTTGCTTTTAGGCTCCCTCCCCAGGAAGGAGCAGGTCTGAGCAGGAGCCTGGGAGACGCCACTGGCGCCTTCCTTGCCTCAGCTCCAATCCTGCCTTGCCTTTGCACTTAGGTCCCAGCGTCCTTGAGGAGGGCTTAGGGGCTGGTGGGTTGCACACTGCCAAGGGCTCCAGCAGTGAGAAGCTCTGTCAGAGGGAAGGGAAGGGCAACTGCAGGGCTCCTCCAGCGGTTGCTTGGCCGCCCAGATTCAGCGCCGCACGGAGAGCACCAGGCTCCCAGGGCCCCTGGCTGGGGTTTTCAGCCCCGCACACACGGAGGCTGATTCCTTGGGTGCCCAGAAAGTGTATGACAGACGTAGGTTCCCTAGCACTCTCCTCCCCAGCAGAGACATGTGCAGGTGTTTGGGGCCTGATCCTGCGTGTCTGGGTTCCTGCCCACAGCCCCAACTCAGGGGAAGCAGCCCCTGAGGCAAGACCTGCTGGAGGAGCCCTGCGCCCCCGCCTGATAGGCGAGTGCACAGCCAGCAGGGAAGCGAGCCTCCTCGGGGGAAGAGGAGGCAGCCAAGTCCCCGTCAAGCTGAAATCCCTGCTTGCACGGAAGCTAAGTGCGACTCCAGTACGGCAGATGCTCTAGCTCTGCTTCAGAGGCCCCGATCTGGCAGAGTTCCTGGCAGCAGAGCTGCTCTGCCATAGGCGAGCCTTGCGCCAGACTTGCCTTGCTTTTAAGGCTCCCTCCCCAGGAAGGAGCAGGCTGTGTGAGGCCTCGGAAACGCCACTGGCGCCTTCCTGGCCTTCAGCTCCTATCCCTGCCTTGCCTTTGCACTTAGGTCCCAAGCGTCCTTGAGGAGGGCTTAGGGGCTGGTGGGTTGCACACTGCCAAGGGCTCCAGCAGTGAAAGCTCTGTCAGAGGGAAGCGAAGGGCAACAGCAGGGCTCCTCCAGCGGTTCCTTGGCCGCCCAGATCAAGCTCCGCACGGAGAGCACCAGGTTCCAAGGGCCCCTGGCTGGGGTTTTGCATGCCCCACACTACCAGGAGGCTGACTCCGTTGGGTGCCCTAGAAAGTGTGATGACAGACGTAGGTTCCCTAGCACTCTCCTCCCCAGCAGAGACATGTGCAGGTGGTTGGGGCCTGATCCTGCGTGTCTGGGTTCCCTGCCCACAGCCCCAACTCAGGGGAAGCAGCCCCTGAGGCAAGACCTGCTGGAGGAGCCCTGCGCGCCCGCCTGATAGGCGAGAGCACAGCCAGCAGTGGTAGCGAGCCTCCTCGGGAGAAGAGGAGGCAGCCGAGCCCAGTCAAGATGGAAAGCCCTGCTTGCACGGAGCTAAGTGCGCCTCCAGTACGGCAGAGCTCTAGCTCTGCTCAGAGCCCCGATCTGGCAGAGTTTCCTGGCGCGAGGCTGCTCTGGCCGGGGCTCGCCTTGCCCAGACTTGCCTTGCTTTTAGGCTCCCTCCCCAGGAAGGAGCAGGCTGTCTGAGCGAGCCTGGGAGACGCCACTGGCGCCTTCCTTGCCTCAGCTCCAATCCTGCCTTGCCTTTGCACTTAGGTGCCAGCGTCCTTGAGGAGGGCTTAGGGGCTGGTGGGTTGCACACTGCCAAGGGCTTCCAGCAGTGAGAAGCTCTGTCAGAGGGAAGGGAAGGGCAACTGCAGGGCTCCTCCAGCGGTTCCTTGGCCGCCCAGAATCAGCGCCGCACGGAGAGCACCAGGCTCCCAGGGCCCCTGGCTGGGGTTTTCAGCCCCGCACACACGGAGGCTGATTCCTTGGGTGCCCAGAAAGTGTATGACAGACGTAGGTTCCCTAGCACTCTCCTCCCCAGCAGAGACATGTGCAGGTGGTTGGGGCCTGATCCTGCGTGTCTGGGTTCCTGCCCACAGCCCCAACTCAGGGGAAGCAGCCCCTGAGGCAAGACCTGCTGGAGGAGCCCTGCGCCCCCGCCTGATAGGCGAGTGCACAGCCAGCAGGGAAGCGAGCCTCCTCGGGGGAAGAGGAGGCAGCCGAGCCCCGTCAAGTTGAAAGCCCTGCTTGCACGGAGCTAAGTGCGCCTCCAGTACGGCAGAGCTCTAGCTCTGCTCAGAGCCCCGATCTGGCAGAGTTCCTGGCGCGAGGCTGCTCTGCCGGGGGCTAGCCTTGCCCAGACTTGCCTTGCTTTTAGGCTGCCCTCCCCAGGAAGGAGCAGGCTGAGCGGAGCCTGGGAGACGCCACTGGCGCCTTCCTTGCCTCAGCTCCAATCCTGCCTTGCCTTTGCACTTAGGTCCCAGCGTCCTTGAGGAGGGCTTAGGGGCTGGTGGGTTGCACACTGCCAAGGGCTCCAGCAGTGAGAAGCTCTGTCAGAGGGAAGGGAAGGGCAACTGCAGGGCTCCTCCAGCGGTTGCTTGGCCGCCCAGATTCAGCGCCGCACGGAGAGCACCAGGCTCCCAGGGCCCCTGGCTGGGGTTTTCAGCCCCGCACACACGGAGGCTGATTCCTTGGGTGCCCAGAAAGTGTATGACAGACGTAGGTTCCCTAGCACTCTCCTCCCCAGCAGAGACATGTGCAGGTGTTTGGGGCCTGATCCTGCGTGTCTGGGTTCCTGCCCACAGCCCCAACTCAGGGGAAGCAGCCCCTGAGGCAAGACCTGCTGGAGGAGCCCTGCGCCCCCGCCTGATAGGCGAGTGCACAGCCAGCAGGGAAGCGAGCCTCCTCGGGGGAAGAGGAGGCAGCCAAGTCCCCGTCAAGCTGAAAGCCCTGCTTGCACGGAGCTAAGTGCGCCTCCAGTACGGCAGAGCTCTAGCTCTGCTCAGAGGCCCCGATCTGGCAGAGTTCCTGGCGCGAGACTGCTCTGCCATGGGCGAGCCTTGCGCAGACTTGCCTTGCTTTTAGGCTCCCTCCCCAGGAAGGAGCAGGCTGTAGTGAGGCCTGGGAGACGCCACTGGCGCCTTCCTGGCCTCAGCTCCAATCCCTGCCTTGCCTTTGCACTTAGGTCCCAAGCGTCCTTGAGGAGGGCTTAGGGGCTGGTGGGTTGCACACTGCCAAGGGCTCCAGCAGTGAGAAGCTCTGTCAGAGGGAAGGGAAGGGCAACTAGCAGGGCTCCTTCCAGCGGTTGCTTGGCCGCCCAGATCAAGCGCCGCACGGAGAGCACCAGGCTCCCAGGGCCCCTGGCTGGGGTTTTGCAGCCCCGCACACCACGGAGGCTGATTCCTTGGGTGCCCTAGAAAGTGTATGACAGACGTAGGTTCCCTAGCACTCTCCTCCCCAGCAGAGACATGTGCAGGTGGTTGGGGCCTGATCCTGCGTGTCTGGGTTCCTGCCCACAGCCCCAACTCAGGGGAAGCAGCCCCTGAGGCAAGACCTGCTGGAGGAGCCCTGCGCCCCGCCTGATAGGCGAGTGCACAGCCAGCAGGGAAGCGAGCCTCCTCGGGGAGAAGAGGAGGCAGCCGAGCCCCGTCAAGTGAAAGCCCTGCTTGCACGGAGCTAAGTGCGCCTCCAGTACGGCAGAGCTCTAGCTCTGCTCAGAGCCCCGATCTGGCAGAGTTCCTGGCGCGAGGCTGCTCTGGCCGGGGCTAGCCTTGCCCAGACTTGCCTTGCTTTTAGGCTCCCTCCCCAGGAAGGAGCAGGCTGTCTGAGGAGCCTGGGAGACGCCACTGGCGCCTTCCTTGCCTCAGCTCCAATCCTGCCTTGCCTTTGCACTTAGGTCCCAGCGTCCTTGAGGAGGGCTTAGGGGCTGGTGGGTTGCACACTGCCAAGGGCTCCAGCAGTGAGAAGCTCTGTCAGAGGGAAGGGAAGGGCAACTGCAGGGCTCCTCCAGCGGTTTCTTGGCCGCCCAGATCAGCGCCGCACGGAGAGCACCAGGCTCCCAGGGCCCCTGGCTGGGGTTTTCAGCCCCGCACACACGGAGGCTGATTCCTTGGGTGCCCAGAAAGTGTATGACAGACGTAGGTTCCCTAGCACTCTCCTCCCCAGCAGAGACATGTGCAGGTGGTTGGGGCCTGATCCTGCGTGTCTGGGTTCCTGCCCACAGCCCCAACTCAGGGGAAGCAGCCCCTGAGGCAAGACCTGCTGGAGGAGCCCTGCGCCCCGCCTGATAGGCGAGTGCACAGCCAGCAGGGAAGCGAGCCTCCTCGGGGGAAGAGGAGGCAGCCGAGCCCCGTCAAGTGAAAGCCCTGCTTGCACGGAGCTAAGTGCGCCTCCAGTACGGCAGAGCTCTAGCTCTGCTCAGAGCCCCGATCTGGCAGAGTTCCTGGCGCGAGGCTGCTCTGCCGGGGGCTAGCCTTGCCCAGACTTGCCTTGCTTTTAGGCTCCCTCCCCAGGAAGGAGCAGGCTGAGCGAGCCTGGGAGACGCCACTGGCGCCTTCCTTGCCTCAGCTCCAATCCTGCCTTGCCTTTGCACTTAGGTCCCAGCGTCCTTGAGGAGGGCTTAGGGGCTGGTGGGTTGCACACTGCCAAGGGCTCCAGCAGTGAGAAGCTCTGTCAGAGGGAAGGGAAGGGCAACTGCAGGGCTCCTCCAGCGGTTCTTGGCCGCCCAGATCAGCGCCGCACGGAGAGCACCAGGCTCCCAGGGCCCCTGGCTGGGGTTTTCAGCCCCGCACACACGGAGGCTGATTCCTTGGGTGCCCAGAAAGTGTATGACAGACGTAGGTTCCCTAGCACTCTCCTCCCCAGCAGAGACATGTGCAGGTGGTTGGGGCCTGATCCTGCGTGTCTGGGTTCCTGCCCACAGCCCCAACTCAGGGGAAGCAGCCCCTGAGGCAAGACCTGCTGGAGGAGCCCTGCGCCCCCGCCTGATAGGCGAGTGCACAGCCAGCAGGGAAGCGAGCCTCCTCGGGGGAAGAGGAGGCAGCCGAGCCCAGTCAAGATGAAAGCCCTGCTTGCACGGAGCTAAGTGCGCCTCCAGTACGGCAGAGCTCTAGCTCTGCTCAGAGCCCCGATCTGGCAGAGTTCCTGGCGCGAGGCTGCTCTGCCGGGGCTAGCCTTGCCCAGACTTGCCTTGCTTTTAGGCTCCCTCCCCAGGAAGGAGCAGGCTGAGCGAGCCTGGGAGACGCCACTGGCGCCTTCCTTGCCTCAGCTCCAATCCTGCCTTGCCTTTGCACTTAGGTCCCAGCGTCCTTGAGGAGGGCTTAGGGGCTGGTGGGTTGCACACTGCCAAGGGCTCCAGCAGTGAGAAGCTCTGTCAGAGGGAAGGGAAGGGCAACTGCAGGGCTCCTCCAGCGGTTTCTTGGCCGCCCAGATCAGCGCCGCACGGAGAGCACCAGGCTCCCAGGGCCCCTGGCTGGGGTTTTCAGCCCCGCACACACGGAGGCTGATTCCTTGGGTGCCCAGAAAGTGTATGACAGACGTAGGTTCCCTAGCACTCTCCTCCCCAGCAGAGACATGTGCAGGTGGTTGGGGCCTGATCCTGCGTGTCTGGGTTCCTGCCCACAGCCCCAACTCAGGGGAAGCAGCCCCTGAGGCAAGACCTGCTGGAGGAGCCCTGCGCCCCCGCCTGATAGGCGAGTGCACAGCCAGCAGGGAAGCGAGCCTCCTCGGGGGAAGAGGAGGCAGCCAGCCCCGTCAAGTGGAAAGCCCTGCTTGCACGGAGCTAAGTGCGCCTCCAGTACGGCAGAGCTCTAGCTCTGCTCAGAGCCCCGATCTGGCAGAGTTCCTGGCGCGAGGCTGCTCTGCCGGGGCTAGCCTTGCCCAGACTTGCCTTGCTTTTAGGCTGCCCTCCCCAGGAAGGAGCAGGCTGAGTGAGCCTGGGAGACGCCACTGGCGCCTTTCCTTGGCCTCAGCTCCAATCCTGCCTTGCCTTTGCACTTAGGTCCCAGCGTCCTTGAGGAGGGCTTAGGGGCTGGTGGGTTGCACACTGCCAAGGGCTCCAGCAGTGAGAAGCTCTGTCAGAGGGAAGGGAAGGGCAACTGCAGGGCTCCTCCAGCGGTTGCTTGGCCGCCCAGATCAGCGCCGCACGGAGAGCACCAGGCTCCCAGGGCCCCTGGCTGGGGTTTTCAGCCCCGCACACACGGAGGCTGATTCCTTGGGTGCCCAGAAAGTGTATGACAGACGTAGGTTCCCTAGCACTCTCCTCCCCAGCAGAGACATGTGCAGGTGGTTGGGGCCTGATCCTGCGTGTCTGGGTTCCTGCCCACAGCCCCAACTCAGGGGAAGCAGCCCCTGAGGCAAGACCTGCTGGAGGAGCCCTGCGCCCCCGCCTGATAGGCGAGTGCACAGCCAGCAGGGAAGCGAGCCTCCTCGGGGAAGAGGAGGCAGCCGAGCCCCGTCAAGTGAAAGCCCTGCTTGCACGGAGCTAAGTGCGCCTCCAGTACGGCAGAGCTCTAGCTCTGCTCAGAGCCCCGATCTGGCAGAGTTCCTGGCGCGAGGCTGCTCTGCCGGGGCTAGCCTTGCCGCAGACTTGCCTTGCTTTTAGGCTCCCTCCCCAGGAAGGAGCAGGCTGAGCGAGGCCTGGGAGACGCCACTGGCGCCTTCCTTGGCCTCAGCTCCAATCCTGCCTTGCCTTTGCACTTAGGTCCCAGCGTCCTTGAGGAGGGCTTAGGGGCTGGTGGGTTGCACACTGCCAAGGGCTCCAGCAGTGAGAAGCTCTGTCAGAGGGAAGGGAAGGGCAACTGCAGGGCTCCTCCAGCGGTTCTTGGCCGCCCAGATCAGCGCCGCACGGAGAGCACCAGGCTCCCAGGGCCCCTGGCTGGGGTTTTCAGCCCCGCACACACGGAGGCTGATTCCTTGGGTGCCCAGAAAGTGTATGACAGACGTAGGTTCCCTAGCACTCTCCTCCCCAGCAGAGACATGTGCAGGTGGTTGGGGCCTGATCCTGCGTGTCTGGGTTCCTGCCCACAGCCCCAACTCAGGGGAAGCAGCCCCTGAGGCAAGACCTGCTGGAGGAGCCCTGCGCCCCCGCCTGATAGGCGAGTGCACAGCCAGCAGGGAAGCGAGCCTCCTCGGGAGAAGAGGAGGCAGCCGAGCCCAGTCAAGAGTGAAAGCCCTGCTTGCACGGAGCTAAGTGCGCCTCCAGTACGGCAGAGCTCTAGCTCTGCTCAGAGCCCCGATCTGGCAGAGTTTCCTGGCGCGAGGCTGCTCTGGCCGGGGGCTAGCCTTGCCCAGACTTGCCTTGCTTTTAGGCTCCCTCCCCAGGAAGGAGCAGGCTGAGCGAGCCTGGGAGACGCCACTGGCGCCTTCCTTGCCTCAGCTCCAATCCTGCCTTGCCTTTGCACTTAGGTCCAGCGTCCTTGAGGAGGGCTTAGGGGCTGGTGGGTTGCACACTGCCAAGGGCTCCAGCAGTGAGAAGCTCTGTCAGAGGGAAGGGAAGGGCAACTGCAGGGCTCCTCCAGCGGTTTCTTGGCCGCCCAGATCAGCGCCGCACGGAGAGCACCAGGCTCCCAGGGCCCCTGGCTGGGGTTTTCAGCCCCGCACACACGGAGGCTGATTCCTTGGGTGCCCAGAAAGTGTATGACAGACGTAGGTTCCCTAGCACTCTCCTCCCCAGCAGAGACATGTGCAGGTGGTTGGGGCCTGATCCTGCGTGTCTGGGTTCCTGCCCACAGCCCCAACTCAGGGGAAGCAGCCCCTGAGGCAAGACCTGCTGGAGGAGCCCTGCGCCCCCGCCTGATAGGCGAGTGCACAGCCAGCAGGGAAGCGAGCCTCCTCGGGGGAAGAGGAGGCAGCCAGCCCCGTCAAGTGAAAGCCCTGCTTGCACGGAGCTAAGTGCGCCTCCAGTACGGCAGAGCTCTAGCTCTGCTCAGAGCCCCGATCTGGCAGAGTTCCTGGCGCGAGGCTGCTCTGCCGGGGGCTAGCCTTGCCCAGACTTGCCTTGCTTTTAGGCTCCCTCCCCAGGAAGGAGCAGGCTGAGTGAGGCCTGGGAGACGCCACTGGCGCCTTCCTTGGCCTCAGCTCCAATCCTGCCTTGCCTTTGCACTTAGGTCCCAGCGTCCTTGAGGAGGGCTTAGGGGCTGGTGGGTTGCACACTGCCAAGGGCTCCAGCAGTGAGAAGCTCTGTCAGAGGGAAGGGAAGGGCAACTGCAGGGCTCCTCCAGCGGTTCTTGGCCGCCCAGATCAGCGCCGCACGGAGAGCACCAGGCTCCCAGGGCCCCTGGCTGGGGTTTTCAGCCCCGCACACACGGAGGCTGATTCCTTGGGTGCCCAGAAAGTGTATGACAGACGTAGGTTCCCTAGCACTCTCCTCCCCAGCAGAGACATGTGCAGGTGGTTTGGGGCCTGATCCTGCGTGTCTGGGTTCCTGCCCACAGCCCCAACTCAGGGGAAGCAGCCCCTGAGGCAAGACCTGCTGGAGGAGCCCTGCGCCCCCGCCTGATAGGCGAGTGCACAGCCAGCAGGGAAGCGAGCCTCCTCGGGGGAAGAGGAGGCAGCCAGCCCCGTCAAGTGAAAGCCCTGCTTGCACGGAGCTAAGTGCGCCTCCAGTACGGCAGAGCTCTAGCTCTGCTCAGAGCCCCGATCTGGCAGAGTTCCTGGCGCGAGGCTGCTCTGCCGGGGCTAGCCTTGCCGCAGACTTGCCTTGCTTTTAGGCTCCCTCCCCAGGAAGGAGCAGGCTGAGCGAGGCCTGGGAGACGCCACTGGCGCCTTCCTTGGCCTCAGCTCCAATCCTGCCTTGCCTTTGCACTTAGGTCCCAGCGTCCTTGAGGAGGGCTTAGGGGCTGGTGGGTTGCACACTGCCAAGGGCTCCAGCAGTGAGAAGCTCTGTCAGAGGGAAGGGAAGGGCAACTGCAGGGCTCCTCCAGCGGTTCTTGGCCGCCCAGATCAGCGCCGCACGGAGAGCACCAGGCTCCCAGGGCCCCTGGCTGGGGTTTTGCAGCCCCGCACACCACGGAGGCTGATTCCTTGGGTGCCCAGAAAGTGTATGAGCAGACGTAGGTTCCCTAGCACTCTCCTCCCCAGCAGAGACATGTGCAGGTGGTTGGGGCCTGATCCTGCGTGTCTGGGTTCCTGCCCACAGCCCCAACTCAGGGGAAGCAGCCCCTGAGGCAAGACCTGCTGGAGGAGCCCTGCGCCCCCGCCTGATAGGCGAGTGCACAGCCAGCAGGGAAGCGAGCCTCCTCGGGAGAAGAGGAGGCAGCCGAGCCCCGTCAAGATGAAAGCCCTGCTTGCACGGAGCTAAGTGCGCCTCCAGTACGGCAGAGCTCTAGCTCTGCTCAGAGCCCCGATCTGGCAGAGTTTCCTGGCGCGAGGCTGCTCTGCCGGGGCTAGCCTTGCCCAGACTTGCCTTGCTTTTAGGCTCCCTCCCCAGGAAGGAGCAGGCTGAGCGAGCCTGGGAGACGCCACTGGCGCCTTCCTTGCCTCAGCTCCAATCCTGCCTTGCCTTTGCACTTAGGTGCCAGCGTCCGTTGAGGAGGGCTTAGGGGCTGGTGGGTTGCACACTGCCAAGGGCTTCCAGCAGTGAGAAGCTCTGTCAGAGGGAAGGGAAGGGCAACTGCAGGGCTCCTCCAGCGGTTTCTTGGCCGCCCAGAATCAGCGCCGCACCGGAGAGCACCAGGCT
This sequence comes from Capra hircus, assembly GCF_001704415.2. Lineage (NCBI taxonomy): Eukaryota > Metazoa > Chordata > Mammalia > Artiodactyla > Bovidae > Capra > Capra hircus. The sequence continues at coordinate 42,156 of NW_017197924.1, forward strand.
CCCAGGGCCCCTGGCTGGGGTTTTCAGCCCCGCACACACGGAGGCTGATTCCTTGGGTGCCCAGAAAGTGTATGACAGACGTAGGTTCCCTAGCACTCTCCTCCCCAGCAGAGACATGTGCAGGTGGTTGGGGCCTGATCCTGCGTGTCTGGGTTCCTGCCCACAGCCCCAACTCAGGGGAAGCAGCCCCTGAGGCAAGACCTGCTGGAGGAGCCCTGCGCCCCCGCCTGATAGGCGAGTGCACAGCCAGCAGGGAAGCGAGCCTCCTCGGGGGAAGAGGAGGCAGCCCAGCCCCGTCAAGTTGAAAGCCCTGCTTGCACGGAGCTAAGTGCGCCTCCAGTACGGCAGAGCTCTAGCTCTGCTCAGAGCCCCGATCTGGCAGAGTTCCTGGCGCGAGGCTGCTCTGCCGGGGGCTAGCCTTGCCCAGACTTGCCTTGCTTTTAGGCTGCCTCTCCAGGAAGGAGCAGGCAGCAGGAGCCTGGGAGTCGCCACTGGCGCCTTTCTTGCCTCAGCTCCAATCCTGCCTTGCCTTTGCACTTAGGTCCCAGTCCGTCCTTAAGGAGAGCTTAGGGGCTGGTGGGTTGCACACTGCCAAGGGCTCCAGCAGTGAGAATTCTGTCAGAGGGAAGGGAAGGGCAACTGCAGGGCTCCTCCAGCGGTTGCTTGGCCGCCCAGATTCAGCGCCACACGGAGAGCACCAGGCTCCCAGGGCCCCTGGCTGGGGTTTTCAGCCCCGCACACACGGAGGCTGATTCCTTGGGTGCCCAGAAAGTGTATGACAGACGTAGGTTCCCTAGCACTCTCCTCCCCAGCAGAGACATGTGCAGGTGTTTGGGGCCTGATCCTGCGTGTCTGGGTTCCTGCCCACAGCCCCAACTCAGGGGAAGCAGCCCCTGAGGCAAGACCTGCTGGAGGAGCCCTGCGCCCCCGCCTGATAGGCGAGTGCACAGCCAGCAGGGAAGCGAGCCTCCTCGGGGGAAGAGGAGGCAGCCAAGTCCCCGTCAAGCTGAAATGCCCTGCTTGCACGAAGCTAAGTGCGACTCCAGTACGGCAGATCTCTAGCTCTGCTCAGAGGCCCGATCTGGCAGAGTTCCTGGCACCAAGATGCTCTGCCATAGGCGAGCCTTGCGCAGACTTGCCTTGCTTTTAAGGCTCCCTCCCCAGGAAGGAGCAGGCTGTAGTGAGGCCTGGGAGACGCCACTGGCGCCTTCCTGGCCTTCAGCTCCTATCCCTGCCTTGCCTTTGCACTTAGGTCCCAAGCGTCCTTGAGGAGGGCTTAGGGGCTGGTGGGTTGCACACTGCCAAGGGCTCCAGCAGTGAGAAGCTCTGTCAGAGGGAAGCGAAGGGCAACTGCAGGGCTCCTTCCAGCGGTTCCTTGGCCGCCCAGATCAAAGCTCCGCACGGAGAGCACCAGGTTCCAAGGGCCCCTGGCTGGGGTTTTCAGTCCCGCACACTCCAGAGGCTGACTCCGTGGGTGCCCTAGAAAGTGTATGAGCAGACGTAGGTTCCCTAGCACTCTCCTCCCCAGCAGAGACATGTGCAGGTGGTTGGGGCCTGTATCCTGCGTGTCTGGGTTCCTGCCCACAGCCCCAACTCAGGGGAAGCAGCCCCTGAGGCAAGACCTGCTGGAGGAGCCCTGCGCCCCCGCCTGATAGGCGAGTGCACAGCCAGCAGGGAAGCGAGCCTCCTCGGGAGAAGAGGAGGCAGCCGAGCCCCGTCAAGAGGAAAGCCCTGCTTGCACGGAGCTAAGTGCGCCTCCAGTACGGCAGAGCTCTAGCTCTGCTCAGAGCCCCGATCTGGCAGAGTTTCTGGCGCGAGGCTGCTCGGCCGGGGGCTCGCCTTGCCCAGACTTGCCTTGCTTTTAGGCTCCCTCCCCAGGAAGGAGCTGTCTGAGCGAGCCTGGGAGACGCCACTGGTGCCTTCCTTGCCTCAGCTCCAATCCTGCCTTGCCTTTGCACATTAGGTGCCCAGGCGTCGTTGGGGAGGGCTTAGGGGGTGGTGGGTTGCACACTGCCAAGGGCTTCAGCAGTGAGAGCTCTGTCAGAGGGAAGGGAAGGGCAACTGCAGGGCTCCTCCAGCGGTTCTTAGGCCGCCCAGAATCAGCGCCGCACCGGAGAGCACCAGGCTCCCAGGGCCCCTGGCTGGGGTTTTCAGCCCCGCACACACGGAGGCTGATTCCTTGGGTGCCCAGAAAGTGTATGACAGACGTAGGTTCCCTAGCACTCTCCTCCCCAGCAGAGACATGTGCAGGTGTGTTGGGGCCTGATCCTGCGTGTCTGGGTTCCTGCCCACAGCCCCAACTCAGGGGAAGCAGCCCCTGAGGCAAGACCTGCTGGAGGAGCCCTGCGCCCCCGCCTGATAGGCGAGTGCACAGCCAGCAGGGAAGCGAGCCTCCTCGGGGGAAGAGGAGGCAGCCCAGCCCGTCAAGTGAAAGCCCTGCTTGCACGGAAGCTAAGTGCGCTCCAGTACGGCAGAGCTCTAGCTCTGTTCAGAGCCCGATCTGGCAGAGTTCCTGGCCAAGATGCTCTGGCCATGGGCGGCCTTGCGCAGACTTGCCTGC
>NW_017197925.1:0-30323 GCF_001704415.2 Capra hircus
AAGAAACAGATACATTAATTTCTTTTTATTTATTATTTTACACATATATATTTATTTTATTTTTTAATCTATTTATTTTAATTGGAGGTTAATTCCAATATTTTGGCCCCCTCATACGAAGAGTTGACTCATTGGAGAAGACTCTGATGCTGGAGGGATTGGGGGCAGGAGGAGAAGGGGACGACCAAGGATGAGATGGCTGGATGGCATCACTGACTCAATGGACATGAATCTGAGTGAACTCCGGGAGTTTTTTGGACAGGGGCCTGACGTGCTGCGATTCATGGGGTCACAAAGAGTCGGACATGATTGAGTGACTGAACTGAACTGAACTGAATTACTTTACAATACATTGAATTTCATAAAAATCAAAATATTTCTATTTCAAAGAACATTAAAAGACAGTGAAAGCACAACGTAGAAAATAGGATACGAATCTTGTGGTATGCATATATCTAATGAAGGTCTAGTATCCAGAACACATGAAAAACATTTACAACTCAACAAGTAGCCAAGGAATCTGAATGAGAAATGAGCATAGAATGTGAATAAAAATTTTTCCAGACAAGATATACAATGTGCTATAAGGACATGAAAATAAGCTTAACATCATTAGTCACATTAGGGAAATACAAGGAAAAGCCACCACATGATGTGACAGTACATTAAAAAGATGAGTAAGTAGAATATTTTTAAGTGAAAAATAAAACATATTTACGAGGATGTAGAGGCATTGGATCCCTGTACATTACTATTGGGAAATGCCAAAGAATGTTCCAAACTACCACACAATTGCACACATTTCACATGCTAGCAAGGTAATGGTCAAAAATCTTCAAGCTAGGTGTCAACATATGTAAACCAAGAACTTCCAGATTTACAAGCTGGATATAGAAAAGTCAGAGGAATCAGAGATTAAGCTGCCAACATCCATTGGATCATAGAAGAATTCCAGAAAAACATCTACTTATGTTTCATTAACAATGCTAAAGCCTTTCCTTATGTGGATCAGAAGAAATTATAGAAAATTCTTGAAGAGACACAAATACAGACCATCTTACTTGCCTCCTGAAATCCCTATGTGTAGGTCAAGAAGCAACAGTTAGAACTGGACATGGAAGAGTGGACTGGTCCCAAATTGGGAAAGGAGTGTGTCAGGCTGTAAATTGTCACTTTGCTTATTTAACTTAAATGCAGAGTACATCACGTGAAATGCCAGGCTGGATGAAGATCAAGCTGGAATCAAAATTGCTGGGAGAAATATCAATGACCTGAGATATGCAGATGACACCACACTTATGGCAGAATGCAACGTGGAACTGAAGAGCCTCTTGATGAAAGTGAAAGAGGAGAGTGAAAAAGTTGGCTTAGAACTCAACACTCAAAACACTAAGATCATGGCATTTGATTCCATCACTTAATGGCAAGTAGATGGGGAAAAAATGGACACAGTGACAGATTTATTTTCTTGGGCTCCAAAATCACTGCAGATAGTGACTGCAGCCATGAAATTAAAAGATGCTTGCTCCTTGGAAGAAAAGCTATGACAAACCTAGACAGTGAATCAAAGAGCTGAGACATCACTTGATGACAAAAGTCCATACAGTCAAAGTTTTTCCAGTAGTCATGTATGGATGTGAGAGTTGGACCATAAAGGAGGCTGAGCACCAAAGAATCGATGCATTCGAACTGCGGTGTTGGAGAACACTCTTGAGAGTCCTTGGACTGCAAGGAAATCAAACCAGTCAATGCTAAAGGAAATCAACCCTGAATGTTCACTGGAAGGACTGATGCTGAAACTGAAGCTCCAATACTTTGGCCACCTGATGCGAAGAGCCAACTCACTGGAATAGACTCTGATGCTGGGAAAGATAGAAGGCAGGAGGAGAAGGGGACAACAGAGGACGACATGGTTGGATGGCATCACCAACTCTATGGACATGAGTTTGAGCCAACTCAAGAGATGGGGGAAGGAAAGGGAAGACTTGCGTGTGCAGTCCATGGGATTGCAAAAAGTCAGACACAGCTGAGCGGCAGAACAACTGAACAACAGCAAGTAGCTGTCAAAAAGAGTCTGAAAGCTCCTGAAAAAGTTTAAAAGCCTTATGGTTGTGTCTCATCAATTCCACTATTAGCTATATAAGCCAAAGAACTAGAGGTATTTGTTCAAACAAAAGGTAACAAAAAGTTCTATCCCCATGTTCATAGCAGCCCTGACCGAACTGAGAACCAAATGGGAAACATCCCAAGGATCCACCAACTTGTCCTCATCTTGTTTCACATTCATAAACAAAAGTGACGCTCTGTACATGGGCATAGCATTCAGCCGCAAAAAGGAATGAGAGGCCAGACACAAAAGGTCACATATTGTAGGATTTTATTTCTCTCAGCTATCTAGAAAATGTAAGTTCATAGAGGTAAACAGGAGATTAGTAGTTATCAGAGCCTGGTTGCAGTGAGGGGAAATGGAAAAGGACTGATTACTGGCATGGGGTTTCCTTTAGGAGCGATGATTTATTTAGGGACAACAGAGAGAATGGCTGAAAAGCATTGTGACTGTACTATATGCCTGTGACATTCACCACAATAGTGCAATAATAGTTTTTAAACATAAAAAAGTGCTTATTGGCTTAAGACTTCTGCAAATAGATTGGAATTGACTTCAACAAATGCTGGGCTTCCTTTGTGGCTCAGCTGGTAAAGAATCTGCCTGCAATGTGGGAGACCTGGGTTTGACCCCTGGATTGGAAGATGCACTGGAGAAGGGAATGGCTACCCACTCCAGTACTCTAGCCCGGAGAATTCCATGGACTGTGTAGTCCATGGAGTCCCAAACAGTCGGACATGACTGAGTGACTTTCACTTCCACTTTTCAGCAAATGCTAAAATGGCATCCTTTAGGAAAACTTTTTGAACATAATACCGGGAACAAAATAGAGGAATACTTGAAGATATCACTAAAGTTTTAAAAGATGCCCCTAGAGTGTTAAGGGAGCTCCTGGAAGATAGCCAATAGATGTATTTGCCTCAAGAATTTTATTATTGTGGTGTTTCAGTGCTCCAGATCATAGCAGCCATTCTCCTCAAATATCCCGTAGTGGGCATAGGCACTCGGACATATGGCTCAGAAAGTTAAATTGAGTCTCTGTCACTTAGAAATGGGCTTGACAGCTTGGGACCCAGTGGACTATCCCCATTGAAAATACTGAGTATGAGTTAGGTAAAACAAAACAAGGCTGGTATAAGGGGTGAAATCTATAATGCATAAGTTCTATATAGGGGAAGGTTGATTATCTTCACTGTGTCTCCTACTAGAGGCCACAACTCTCAAACACCATCACCTGGGCGATGGAGTGGGTAAACATTTAAATGTATGAATTTGGGACGGGGTGTCCCTATTTAGTGTAGAGCAGGTGATTAGCTCAGTCATGAAAAGAAGTCTGTCTTCATTTTTGGAGCCTTGAAGTGAATTGGGGAGCCCTGATGAATCCCTTTTCAGCCCCTAGTTTTACTCCTTCCGCTCTTCAGTCTCCATTCTCCAGGCACCCAGGTCAAATTGTATGTTCTTTTCTAAGTAACTTTAGCAACATTAAAACCTCCAAATTCTTCTTCTGTCTCTCACAAGAGGTTGAAACAGTTGCTCATATGTGATCTATACACTTTATCTTTTTTTTTCTTTATATATATAGAGAGACTTACAACTTACAAAGTTGACTTACAAAGTTCCAGGTACACAGCTAGGTGATTCAGTTATACATATATACTATATTATTTTTCAGTTTATTTTCCATTATAGGTATTTCAAGAGATTGACAAAGGAACTACAGTTCCCAGTGCTATGTAGTAAAACTTTGTTGGTTGTTGCCCATCTTTTTTTAAAAATTAGAAATCTAGTATTCTATTCATACTAAGTCAAACAAGTGGAATCAAAATGTCATAAATTTTTAGTTAGGCAAACATTAATAAGTTTTCTAAAATATATATTATACATACTGCTACTGCTAAGTCACTTCAGTCGTGTCTGACTCTGTGCGACCCCATAGACGGCAGCCTTCCAGGCTCCCCCGTCCCTGGGATTCTCCAGGCAAGAACACTGGAGTGGGTTGCCATTTCCCTTTCCAATGCATGAAAGTGAAAAGTGAATGTCAACTCGCTCAGGTCGTGTCCTACTCTTCACAACCCCATGGACTGCAGCCCACCAGGCTCCTCCATCCGTGGGATTTTCCAGGCAAGAGCACTGGAGTGGGGTCCCATCGCCTTCTCTGATTATACATACTAGTGAGTAACTATTATTCAGTTAATACCATTGTACCATGAGTGGTCAACAGACAAGTAATAGAATTTGATATCACCAAAGCTACCATTTAATAGAAAAACCTGACACATATCAGAATTATCTAAGAATTTTTTGAAAAATGCCAAGGTATTGCTTTTATTCTCCAAAGCTACAAACATGTTGCTAATGAGCAGCCATGCTTAAAATCGACTGGACCAAAATGATCTTTTAGTTTTATCTAGTTTGTTTCATTTTTTCTATTTCATACTCAGTGCTCCCATTTAATTCAGTTTATGTTTTCCAATTTCTCCATCTCTTACTTTTGATGTTCTTTCTCAAGCCTTTATTAACTTTTTAAAATCAGTGTATCTCTGATGACCTGAGCTGACACAAGGGGCAATTGGGAACCACACCCAGCTTCCCATACCCCAGGGTGCCGCCTAGAAGGACATTGCCATTTCGTTTCTGCAATGGTGCAATGTAAAGGACAGAGAAGGCAATGGCACCCCACTCCAGTACTCTTGCCTGGAAAAATCCCATGGACGGAGGAGCCTAGTAGGCTCCTCCGTCCATGGGGTCGCTAGGAGTCAGACACAACTGAGTGACTTCACTTTCACTTTTCACTTTCATGCATCGAAGGAAATGGCAACCCACTCCAGTATTCTTGCCTGGAGGATCCCAGGGATGGGGGAGCCTGGTGGGCTGCCATCTATGGGGTTGCACAGAGTCGGACACGACTGACGCGACTTAGCAACAGCAACAGCAGCAATGTAAATAAAGGGACTCCTGTGGGCTCAAAGTAAGACCTGGGGCTGGAATGCTTCCAGGCAATCTGAAAGCTTTGATCACTCATTGGACGGCAGTCATGCCAATCCTTGCCTCCTGACAAATGAGCTTAGAGCTGGCACTGGAGGAAGTGGTCCCGGTTGACCCTTCCAGCTCCACCTACCGTCGCCAGCCCATCAGGGCCTTTCCCGCCTCCAGCTCAGCTTCGGACTTGGTGGGCGGGTGTGCGGGCCACCCCCTCACCATTCCTATTGTGGGGCCCACACCAGCAGCTCGCAGACTCCTGTTCCCTGTGCAGCCGACGTCTCTGCTGTCCCCACCCCCACCCTGCAGTCCCGCGGCCAACAGCGTCTCGTCAGCGCGACACTCAGCGGCCGCCATCTTCCCCGCAGACATCAGTGCAGGACGATCCCTGTCTGGCACGTCTCTCCTGCCATGTCTGCCACAGAGGAGCACGACTGGATCCCGGGTGGCCCGGATAGAGCTGGTGGCGGGGCGGGCCGCGACCCCAGTCTCCTTGGGGTCCAAGCATCTGCTTCGGAGGGGATGGAAGGAGTCGAGGAGGCCACGGCTCTTCTGGCCTCCTTGGAGGTCTCCAGAGCCCGTCCCGGGGAGCAGGGTTGGCCTCAGGCCGCAGTGGGAGAGGAGTGTGGTAGAGAGCCGTTAGAGGAGGAGAAGACGGAGGAAGATGTAGAGGAGATGGAGGAGGACGAGGAAGAGGGTGAGATTGATTTCGAGGTGGAGGACGTGGAGGAGGAGGCACCTCTGTCTGGAGAGGGTGAGGAAGAGGAGGATGAGAATGAGCAGGAGGGTGCGGCAGCAGTTACAGGCCTTGGGTTCTCTATGGAGACATTTGGGCCCCTGTTCTGGAGTCACGTCGACTCCTTTCTACGCAATATCCGTAACAACAAACATCTGTTCCGGCCTCCCACTGACGGCCTGATGGCGGGGGCCTGCTCCCAGCCACCCTCGGAACCTGGAGAAGGTCCGGTGCCTCCTAAGGAGCGGGAAGACCTGGGAGAGGGAGACAGAGGCTTGCAGGGTGAGTACCCGGTGGAGGGCGCTCCACCCTGCGAGCTGCGGGATCTTGTGGAGGGGGTTGCATCCTAGAAGACAGAGGAACCGGCGTTGGAGGCCGAATTCTGGGCGAGGAAGCCCTGACTGCTGCCTCTGAGACTGGGAGGTTGAGGCTTGTGGTCCCGGAGGGACCGAGGCGGGCAAGTGGTGGCTGAGCCTTCAGGCCCTTGTGGGGCCATTGAGCTCAAAGGCAGGTCTCTAGCAGTCACGCAGTGGGTCAAAACTCTCAAAAACCTCCAGGCACAATTTGCACAAGTGGAAGCCCAGTTCTATAGACCTTCATGGTCTCGAGAAAAAACATGCTGCCTTCTACCAACCAAGAGGCAAACAAGTGGCATTCCTCCCTTCTAGTCAACAGCTTTAAAAAAAATCTGAATATTCTCGGTAGGAGGATCTGAGAAAATGATGACATTGCACAGGGGCACTTTTCAGCGATTGAGGAATCTGTGAGCGTCCCCATATAATTTGTCTTTAAATCAAGCGAACATTTTTTCCATTGAGGTTCGGACAAATACATAGAAAATGGTATCGGTATCAAATGATTTGGATCCGTTCTCCAAAGGGGCCAGAAATAATCAGAGAGATCTGTGTGAGATCTACTGGAAAGAGGGGGAAAACGTTTGTGAAAATTGTCAAGCAGCAGACATGATGGGGGGGTAGAAATGTATTCAGGTATTATATGTTTTTCCTTTTATTAAACCTATTTCTCTTCTCTCAGGCCAAGACTCTGCTGCTGATTTTAAGTTGGGATATTTTCCCTGCCAACTTTTGACCCCAATGTCTGCATCATTCTGCCCTAATGCTGAGGGTGAGGATCAGTATGAAATGGCTGAGGAAGAGGAAGAGGATGAAAATGAAAAACCTGAAGGACTCTAAATGGATGTGGTCTCAGCAAAGAGCAGCTCTGGATAATACAGGTATTATTGCATAGGCTTTAGTATGACATAACCATTCCTGACACATACCTCTTACTAACAGCTTTATAGTTTTAAATTTTTCTTCTGTAAAGTAAATAAGAAAATGGTTGAAATTAAATTCTGGAAAAAGAGTTTATTGTTAATAATGTATTCTAGATAATGTAGGAGGCAGTATGTTCTGAAGTGTATTTCATTTAGAGCCACAAGTCCTTTGTCCTGTAGCTTTAAGTCTACTGCAGATAGGAACTCTATCAGACCTGGAAACGGAGACCAGTGCTTCTCTAGAAAAGAGTCACCAGAAGCAGCAGCTAAAGTGACTAGGCCATGCATTAGCTGTGTCATCATCGCCTGGCCACAGAATTGTAGTCTCTTGTACTGACAGTGACTTTGAGAAAGTGATTCCTTACAAAGTAGTAAGATGTTAAGGGTTTCAAGAGAACTGCATTTCCGGATTAATTCACAAATATTAGTTGAATTTAGATGCTTTATTCAAAAGAAAAGAAAACTAGTCCTAGTAATATTACTGGTTATCCCTGAGTTGGTAATTAAATCTCTGTTTCTCTTTCCTCTATTCACTCATCTTTTAGTCTTTCTCACTCACTCTCTCACTCTTTCTTAGTTTTCATGCATGTGGATGTTTGACAAAGCCTCATTCTCATTTTACACACGTGGAAACTGAAGGTCTGGAAATCTAAGGGATTTATGATTTGTGCAAGGGAACGCCAGTTTTTAAGGTGGAATGACTTATTTAAATCACAGTGTGGCCTTTCAAGGAAACAGCAAGCATTTATAGTGGTGGGAAGAGGGAGATAAGTTTTGTGTGAGAAATGATGTGCACCCTGATCACCAAGGGTCTGGGTTTCCTTGTTGAGAAAATAGATGTACATAGTATTGACTCATATTTAGAAAGTCACTGGTGCATGTTGCTGAGGTACAATGGTTAACTGGCTCTTATTTCATCCTACAGTGGGAAGGCATAGAAAGAAGCAGACAGCAAAGAAAAGATGCATTTGTTCTTCATGCATATTCTTGTTTTCATTGGCCTGAAATACCAATTTTGTTTCAAAGTTTCAACCCCTCAAAATGATACTAAATACTGACATCTGACTTTACTCTTACCTTTTAACAGATAATTTGATAGTATTGTTCACATTGGAAATAAAAGCTTGTTTGAAAATAAGCTGTAGTGTTTGTTTGTTTGTTTGTTTTCCCGTAAATAACACTGACTCAAATCTATCATTGTTCTATTTATTTTGGCCCACCTTACTGTTGTTGAAAGGGATTTCTTTCAGCTATTTGTCAAGCCTGTTTTAAATCCTTTTATTTCAACCCCAAATAAATTAAAATATAAGGTTGTAAATAATTTGTGTGATGGTGCCCTAGCCTCTACTATATTTTATTGAAAGAAACTGCTGGATGAGCTAGCTTGCCTGGAACAGCAGCATCAGCATCAGCTGGGAACTTGTTTGCAATGCACATTCTCAGACCCTGCTCCAGACCTACTGAGTTGGAAATCCTGAGGGTAGGGCACTAGCCATCAGGGTATTACAGTCCTCCAGGTGCTACTGAAGCACGCGGAAGTTTCAGAAACACTGTTTAGAGCAGTGGGGGAAAGGTTTACTACACCCACTGCAGGATCATCATTAATTCACTGACTTGGTACTGTCGCAGGTAAACTAAACAGGGTGGTAAGATCTGGACGTAGGAAGACACTAGAATTCTCAGGGGGTTGAGACAGACAGCACTCTTGGAGGGTGTGTTAGTATCCTAAGGTTGCCATAACAAATTACCACAAACCAGATGGATTAAAACAACAGAAATAAATTCTCTCCCAGTTCTGGAAGCCAGAAATCTGAGGTCAATATATAGAAAAGGGTGGTCCCTTCCAGAGGCTCTGAGGGAGAATCTGTTTCACGCCTCTCTCCTAGTTTCTGGTGGTTGCTGTCAATCGTTGGCATCTCCATCGTCACATAGCGTCTTCCCCTGTCTGTTTCTTTGTCCTTTCTCTTCTCATATCTGTCATACTGAATGAAGGACCCACCCTAATCCAGTATGACCTCATCTTAACTATTATACCTGCAAATATCCTAGTTCCAAAGAAAGTCACATTTACAGGTTCAAGGGGTAAAACTTCAACCTATTTTTTAGGGGGACAAAATACAGCTTATAACAAGGGGCAAAGATTCATGGATGGAAGTGACAAATAGATAAAACCTACTTCTGAAAGCACAAAAGCATTATGATACCATACATATGTGAAGTTTAGAAGCATGCAACCGTTCTTATATTGATGATAGGTTCACATATTTGTAGTAAAAGGTATACATAGGAGGGATGCATACATATGTAGCATGCAGAAAGGTGTGTATGAAAACAATAACCTTATTTAGGACAGTGGTTAAACCTTATTCAATAGAGGGAGAATTCAACTGGGGAGAGGTATAATGGGTTTAAAGTTTATTTGTAATATTTTGTTTTTAAGATGAGCGATGGTTGCATGGGTGTAGTAATCTCCGTACCTTTGTCTAGGTCTGAAATATCTCTTCATCTAAAGAAAATTGAAAGGAGAAATGGGCCTAATATCTGGAACTGATTGAAGGGAAAATGTAAAGTGCTATTTGAGCAGAGTAGAGGATCAGAGGAGAGTACCAGGGGTTTGAGGGTAGAAGGCCTTATTTCTATATTTAGTTAGGCCACTTGAATGCTCGCTAGTTAGCAGCAATACCTTTTCCTATGTTCTGTGCTAGTTCATCTCATACCCTTGAGTATATTAACATTATTTATTAATGCTTCTCCCTGACTCCCTAAAGTGTGAGCTTCTGAATAGTTGAGAACTTATAGGCTTCTATTCGTCTCCTCTAAAGCACTGTGGTTTCTTCTTCATAGGTACTTGATAAAGCTTTGTTAAAGTGAAGTTAGTATAAGGTATCCACAACCCTTTTCCATGACTCTGGTTTTGTCATTTAAAAATGTATTATCACATAGTAACGCAGGGTATTACTTATGGCTAGAACAAAGAAAAAAGGCACAAAACCTTTTTTCATTGTTTAATAAAATAACAGTCCAAGTAGAAATTTCTCCATGTAGTGTCACTTGAAAGGCTTCAGATTGGTTGGATGGCTCATGCCATGCTAGGAGCGCGCGCGCGCGCGTGTGTGTGTGTGTGTGTGTGTGTGTGTGTGTGTGTGTATTTCTGTGTTAATATAGTTAATGTAATATAATTCAATCGTGCCCAACTCTTTGCAACCCTGTGGACTGTAGGCCTCCAGGCTCCTCTGTCCATAGGAATGTCTCACTGTCCCAGTGAGAATACTGGAATGAGTTGGCATTTCCTCTTTCAGGGGATCTTCCCGAGCCAGGGGTTGAACCCACGTCTCACAGGTCTCCTGCATTGCAGGCAGTTGCTTAACACTGAGCCACCCATGGATAACCGTAGTTAATATGAAAGGCCCTCATGCAGGCTTAAGAATATTTGCAGGTTCACTTTAAACACAAAACACCTCTTTTGGGGATAAGCCTTTTTTGATGCATCCTCTTGAGTCCATGTCCCTGCCTCTCATTATGGTCCAGGTACCTAGGACCCTGAATTTCCTCCCCAAGTGGCCCCATGTCCCCAGCCCCAAGAGGCATGTGTGTTCCTCTTCACTGAGTCTGTGCTTCTCAGGGTTGAGTGGCACTGTCAGTGCTATACTCTCAGGACTGAGAGGAATCTAAGAGGTGGTGGCTTTGTATACAGGCCAACGGACAAGTGGGCCACATTATCCACATAGATGTATGTGACGCCTCTCATGGTGAGGGAGGAAGCTCAGGCCGCTTCACTGAAGGCTGCTGAAGCTCTAACATATCGGGCTTCTCTGGATCTCTGAGAGGTGGTCCCTAAATCAGGTCAGAGACAAACCCTTTTCTGTTAGTCTGGGTGTGTGTGGGTTTCCTATTTTCACATGTATTGAATATAGTCTCACTGAGTCCTTCAACCTTGAAAATTTCGGGCTTCTTTAGGATAAGACCTGTCTTGGACTTGTCTGTCTTGCCCAGGAAAGGTTAGGGTGTTTTGATATTTCCCTTGGTTATGGCTCCATCTTCTGAAAGGATGTGATCCAAAGCTCTCCTTTGTTCCACTACCTGGAAGAGGACCATTGGGAGAGAAACAAAGGGGTAGGCTGGGTGCCAGAATAAACAGTTTTCTGTACCACTTAGCGATATTCTAATGATACTAAAGTCCGTGATGAAGAATCACTTGTACTCTAAACGCCCTATTTTCAGATGCTTATACCTCCAAGCGATATAAATGAGTACACGTTCAGAACTCTAATGTGGCAGGACTCTCAGAAAATGATGCTTTGTGAAATGTGGTATTATTAAGTCCTCTGTGATATGAATCACATAGTATTCTAGCATAGGTTTTGAGGCATGAAATTTACATTTCTTAGAAGTCTAAGCAATGGTTTATGTGTGCTTAGATGAGGAATTGATTTCATCACCGAATCCATGAAGAAAATTAATTTAAAACTATTCTAAGAGGCACCTAAAACTTAGCTCTTTTTCTCTCCCTCTCATTCAGTTTGTTATTTACTCTCAGTTCAGTTCAGTTCAATTCAGTCGCTCAGTCATGTCCAACTCTTTGCAACCCCATGAATCGCAACACACCCGGCCTCCCTGTCCATCACCAACTCCTGGAGTTCTCTCAGATTCACGTCCATCGAGTCAGTGATGCCATCCAGCCATCTCATCCTCTGTCATCCCCTTCTCCCCCTGACCCCAATCCCTCCCAACATCAAAGTCTTTTCCAATGAGTCAACTCTTCGCATGAGGTAGCCAAAATACTGCAGTTTCAGCTTAAGCATCATTCCTTCCAAAGAAATCCCAGGGCTGATCTCTTTCAGAATGGACTGGTTGGATCTCCTTGCAGGCCAAGGGACTCTCAGGAGTCTTCTCCAACACCACAGTTCAAAAGCATCCATTCTTCGGCTCTCAGCTTTATTTCCATTTCCCACAGTATTTTAGTCCCCATCAGTTCCTTATAAATTATGAACTATTTTGTGTATACAGAAGATAATAGAGCATATATGTAAGGTCTATCATAATAATATAAAAACCTGTCTACCCATCACAAAGCTTGAAAATTAGAACGTAGCCAATGGCTTTGAATCCTACCTGTGCCCACTCTGATTCACCTTCTCATTCGTTCCCAGAGGTAACAACTATCCTGAACTTTATTAATAATTCACTTTTTTATACATTCACTGCATGGAAATGTTCCTTCAGATTCCATTATTTCTTGTCCATTTTGGACTGTATGCAAATATAATTATACTAGATGTATTCCCTGTGTTTCTCTCCTCCCGCATTACCCCGTGTTTGTGAGATTTTTATATACTGATGTGTATCACTTCTAAGTCAGTTTTCATTGCTGTACAGTTATCCATCATATGAAAATCCCACAATGTGTCTATTTCCAATTTGTGGACATATTGGTTGTTTTCATTTTTATCTTTTTGCAAATTATTGTGTAGTGAACTTTTTCATTCATATCCCTTGGTGCCGATCCATGAGAGTTTCTCTAGATTCTCAGTTGGCAATTTTATATACCATGCCCCCCAACCAAGGAACATTTGATAATGTCTGGAAACATCTTTGGTTGTCATAACTGAGGATGTGCTCCTGGCATCTAGTGGGTAGAGGCCAGAGACACTGCTAAGCAACCTACAATGGACAGGACAGTCCACAACGCAGAATTGTCTCTTCAAAAATGTCAACAGTTGAGAAGCCCTGATCTCCGGTACATTCATAGACATGAAAGTCCTGGATCATAGTGTGTGCCCAAGTTTTGTTGCAAGGAAAAGCCAATTGTG
This sequence comes from Capra hircus, assembly GCF_001704415.2. Lineage (NCBI taxonomy): Eukaryota > Metazoa > Chordata > Mammalia > Artiodactyla > Bovidae > Capra > Capra hircus. Next base: position 12,909 of record NW_017197925.1, read on the forward strand.
ACCCCATGTTGGAACTGTTACTTTGACTTGTTTTTCGTTGCTTTTGTTATTATAGTCATACACAATGGCTGCCTCGGAGAACCCTGCCCCTCTGCCTAACTGTTAAACAACTGCTTTTGTTCAAGACCCTATCCACATGTGGATGACTGAAAGGAAGAAGTTAAACATCTTCCTGAGGCCTGCCATTCTAAGAGATATTTAGAACATTTATGGGCTTTTCACTTTGTTTCCTCGCCTCCTCCCACCTGATCTATAAAGGAACCTTGTATCCAGACCCTGATAAGAGGGTTATTTTGAGACATTAGTCTGCCATCTGTTAGGTCAGATGGCTTTCCAGATAAAATCATATTTCTTACCTCAACAGCTTATCTCTGATTCATTGGCCCATCGTGAAGGGAGCAGAGCAAGCTTGGGCTCAGGAACAGTTCAACTATTCCTGTTGTTGATTAGTCGTTAAGTCATGTCCAACTCTTTAGTGACCCCCATATACTATAGCCTGCAAGGCTCCCCTGATCATGGAATTTCCCAGGCAAGAATACTGGAGTGGGTTGCCATCTCCTTCTGCAGGGGATCTTCCTGACCCAGGGATCAAACTTGCATCTCGGGCATTGGCAGGTGGATTCTTTATTGCTGAGCCAGCAGGAAAGCCCCTCAACTTTACTAGGTAATCTCAGTTATCTTTCAAAATGGTTGTACCGGTTTATATTCCCAATAGCAGAACATGAGAATTCTACTTGCTCCACATTCTTGCCTACTTAGAGCAGAATTACTGTCATTATCTTTTTTAAGTCATAAGTTTTTGTTTTGTTTTTAATATTTATTTGACTGCATTGGGTCTTCATTGTGGCATGTGGGATCTTTGTTTCAGTGCACATTGTGGCACGTGGGCTCAGTAGTTGCAGCTCTCTAGTTGTGAGACGTGGGCTTAGCTGCTCAGCAGCATGAAAGATCTTAATTCCCTGTGTGCATGTATGAGTAGTCATTAAGTTGTGTCTGACTCTTTGAGACCCATTGGACTGTAGTCCTCCAGGCTCCTAAATCCCCAAATATTGGGATTCTCCAGGCAATAATACTGGGGTGGGTTGCCATGCCCTCCTCCAGGAGATCTTCCTGACCCAGGACTCGAAGCTGCATCTCCTGTGTCTCCTGCATTGAAAGAGGATTCTTTTTATCCACTCGCTAGCTGTCGGGGAAGCCCCTTAGTTCCCTGACCAGTGACCAAAACTGATTTCCTGCATTGCAAGGCAGGATCTTAACCATCAACCACCAGGGAGTCCCAACAATGTATACTATATGAGGCCATTTTTAAGGGCCTCCCTCTTGACTTAGATGGTAAAGAATCTGCTTGCAGTGCAGGAGAGTTGGGTTCAATCTCTGCATCAGGCAGATCCTCTGGAGAAGGGAATGGCTACCTACTCCAGTGCTCCTGGGGCTTCCCTGGTGGCTCAGATGGTAAAGAATCTGCCTGCGATGTGGGAGACCTGGGTTTGATCCCTGGGTCAGGAAGAACCACTGGAGAGGGAATGGCAACCTCACTCCAGTATTCTTGCCTGGAGAATTTACAAAATTTAAAAACAGGCATGCATAAATAGATGAGAAGAGTATACAAAACAACTGGGGCTATGAGAAAAAGAATGAGAGACTTTTGGAGTGGCCATTTTTATTTAACTCAGGTAGTTACAATTTATAGAACTATTTTCCTGAATAATGCCACATAACTGGCATAATCAGGAGGGTGGGAAGCGAGGAAGCCACTGGACTACGCTGTTTCTGCTGAGACCATTGCAGATTTTGGCTGCGAGACCACACTGACTCCTTCTCCATCTATACAGTCAAGGTAGATGTCTCATGCCTTGCCTTTTGATACCCACAAAGCTAGGAACTGTACCCTGGGACCTCTATTATCACTGATGCAAAAGAAGTGAAATTTTATGAGTCCATGCTCACTAACAGAAAACAGAAACCACAGAAGCACGGACTACACCTCACTTCTCCTTCCAGGTCTCATGGGTGTTTCTTATGTGCTTGGCAGAGGCTTCTATTCATGGAATCCAGGCCGTCAGGGCAAGAGTTCAGGAAAGGTAGACTTGGCTTCCAACTTCTATCAAGCTTTACCTGGTGTAATTGGGGTTGGGATGGAATCAGGTGAGCTGATGTATGACACTTGCCACAGGATGTAAACCTGAAGGTGGAGGTGCCAGTTAGGAGGCTATTGTAGTAGTCCACCTGAGAGATGATGGTGTTTTGGATCAGAGTGACAAAGCAAAGGTGTTAGGAAGTGGTTGGCTTTACATTTTACTCAGAAAACAGGACTCGCCCGTACATTCTGGCAGGGTTGAGGGAAAGATATAAAAGTCTGAGGATTAATACTTCCTTTCACTCCTGTCCTAGACATCCAGTTTTCTTGGCAAACCTCCAAGCCTGGTTTAGGAGCCCCTCTGATGTATATCCCCATATCATGTGTTTCGGAATTCCTTGTTTCATCATCTGTATTTCTACTGTACAGTCATTTCCCCAGGGGTCGATGTATGTGTGGCTGTGCGTGACACATTGCCAGGCATATGGTGCTCTCTCAACAAATACTGTTATAATGATGAATGATGGAATACTGGATCACCTTGAGTTCATCAGCTCAGTGATGGTGAATTTCTCTGTATTAAGGGGCCCTATGACTCCTTGCTTATTTCCAGTGTTGCCAGATGGGGCTACATCTTCCAGTGCGTGTTGTGAACACATTTTAGTAGTCAAAAACTGAGATCCAAACCCAAGTAAGGGGCGTGCAACTGAGGCTTATCCCTGCCAATTCACATTATGTTCAACTAAATTTCCCTTTTGCTCTCCATGAGAGTGATTACCCTAAGCCCACTTGTCCCTCGTTATAGTAAATCAGAACCACAGGGAAAATTCTTTTTCTTTTGTCCTGTGCTCCATTGTGAAGAAGACCATGTCCACATGAATATCTAGACAAAGCTGCTGAGAGAAAGGTGTAACTGCTGAAGCTGCTGCTATAGGAAATACTTCAGAGTCTCATTGAAAAGGAAAGCTGAAACATTAACTTGATATGGACTAAGAGCTTTGAATAATGTTATATGTGAAACCATTTAAATTCTGTGATGACAATAAAACACTAAGTCTAGTCATTCAAAAGTATAAAGTAAGGCAATAAGCTTGTTCCAAGTAACTTAAGGGTTTACCACCCCTACTGGGTAAGCCAGAACTACACTTCAGGTCTCCCAAAGAAAAGCCATCATGAACAATCAGTTGCTTTGTACATTGCCACTTCTAAATTAACAGGATAGCAGCACGTTTAAAATGAATTAATTGTGATTCAGTGAGCATAGTAGTTTGTATATATATTAAGCCCCTACATATGAATGAGTTCCATTCTGAGAGTGCTTTCAGAAGTCCAATTTATTCGTTAAGTTCAATAAAGTTAACCTAGATACACAATTAACACAATTGGCTATATAGTACTGTATTGTAATAGATTTATAATACTTTACACATGACTAATACATAAACAAACACACAAAGAAAATAATGGAAACATTTTTAATCTTAGAGTACAGTACCTTGAAAAGTATACTAGTACAGTATAACGGGCTGGCATCGAATGAACAGGCAAGAAGAGTTACTGACTGGAGGAGAGAAAGGAAGTGGGAGATGGTATGGCTGGAAGATTGTCAGCCATAGGAGATGGAGGGAAAGCTGCAATTTTTACATCTTTGAAAGTACACAACTTGAAGATTTGAACATGGGAACTTCCTGTATTCCTTGGAGCTCTAAAGCCTTCCTGGAGCCTGTGTCAGAAAGAGCCTTTTCTGATCTCCTGGATTCCAGGAGCTTCTGATTGAGGCAGACACATTTGGAACATATCCTAGGCTCTAACTCCCCCTGGACTGCATTTTCCAACCCTTCTGTACACCAGAGCCTCCCTCCAGTCAGAGTTACAAAACTGAGATCAGGAACTATGGCTAAGGTCAGGTGCCTCCCGTGACCTATGTTTTTTCTTCTAAGTAGCTTCAGTGATCCAAATTTTTCCTTCTCATATGTCCTATCAACGGGCCAGAAGAAAAAGCCCACGTAACTCCAGAGTATCTTCCATTTTTTGAGCATTGATTGTATATTTTCCAATAATAATTTTGGTGCTTTCCATGAATTAACTCATTGTCTCCTACAAGGAAGTCTTATTACTATCTTACTGTACAGATGAGGAAACTGAGGCAAAGCAGAGCTGTGTAAGTTGCTTAAGATTCCACAGCTAGTGAGTGGCACAGGTAAAATTCAAACCCAGCCAGTCTCGCTTCAGAGTCTAAGCTCTGACTTCTACTATATCATGTCCCCCCGGATGGAAAATGTGAGGAATAATACCTATCTTAGAGAGCTAAAGTGAGAATTAAATGATTACTATTAATTCTGTGGAGGAGGGTGGCCACTTTCTGGTCAGTGGGCTGGGACAGAGAGTATATTTTGTAATTAAGATCCACACATAATCCTCAGACCAAAATAGCCATCTTCGTTTATTTTTAATAAATTTAAAGTGAAGTGCTACATAAGCAAGGTACCGTATTAATTCATTTCATTGGAAAGAAGCTCTCTGATCTTCAAATATGTTTGCATCAAGTGGAACACAAGTAGTGTCACTCTACTTCAATAACTACACTAAAGTCTTTGACTGTGTGGATCACCACCAACTGTGGGAAACTCTTAGAGAGATGGGAATATCAGACCACTTTACCTGCCTCCTGAGAAATCTGTATGCAGGTCAGGAAGCAACAGTTAGAACCAGACATGGAACAGGGGACTGGTCCCAAATTGGGAAAGGAGTATGTCAAGGCTGTAAATTGTCACTTTGCTTATTTAACTTAAATGCAGAGTATATCACGTGAAATGCCGGGCTGGATGAAGATCAAGCTGGAATCAAAATTGCTGGGAGAAATATCAACAACCAGAGATATGAAGATGACACCACACTTATTGCAGAATGCAACGTTGAACTGAAGAGCCTCTTGATGAAAGTGAAAGAGGAGAGTGAAAAAGTTGGCTTAGAAGTCAACACTCAAAAAACTAAGATCATGGCATTTGGTCCCATCACTTAACGGCAAATAGATGGGGAAACAATGACACAGTGACAGATTTATTATCTTGGGCTCCAAAAACACTGCAGATGGTGACTGCAGCCATGAAATTAAAAGATGCTTGCTCCTTGGAAGAAAAGCTATGACAAACCTAGACAGTGAATCAAAGAGCTGAGACATCACTTTGATGACAAAAGTCCATACAGTCAAAGTTTTTCCAGTAGTCATGTATGGATGTGAGAGTTGGACCATAAAGGAGGCTGAGCACCAAAGAATTGATGCATTCGAACTGCGGTGTTGGAGAACACTCTTGAGAGTCCCTTGGACTGCAAGGAAATCAAACCAGTCAATGCTAAAGGAAATCAATCCTGAATGTTCACTGGAAGGACTGATGCTGAAACTGAAGCTCCAACACTTTGGCCACCTGATGCGAAGAGCCAACTCACTGGAATAGATTCTGATGCTGGGAAAGATAGAAGGCAGGAGGAGAAGGGGACAACAGAGGACGACATGGTTGGATGGCATCACCAACTCTATGGACATGAGTTTGAGCCAACTCCGAGAGATGGTGAAGGAAAGGGAAGCCTTGCGTGTGCAGTCCATGGGATTGCAAAAAGTCAGACACAGCTGAGTGGCAGAACAACTGAACAACAGCAAGTAGCTGTCAAAAAGAGTCTGAAAGCTCCCGAAAAAGTTAAAAGCCTCATGGTTGTCTCATCAATTCCACTATTAGCTATATAAGCCAAAGAACTAGAGGTATTTGTTCAAACAAAAGGTAAAAAAAGTTCTATCCCCATGTTCATAGCAGCCCTAACCGAACTGGGAACCCTAATGGGAAACATCCCAAGGATCCACCAACTTGTCCTCATCTGGTTTCACATTCATAAACAAAAGTGACGCTCTGTACATGGGCATAGCATTCAGCCGCAAAAAGGAATGAGAGGCCAGACACAAAAGGTCACATATTGTAGGATTTTATTTCTCTCAGCTATCTAGAAAATGTAAGTTCATAGAGGTAAACAGGAGATTAGTAGTTATCAGAGCCTGGTTGCAGTGAGGGGGAAATAGAAAAGGACTGATTACTGGCATGGGGTTTCCTTTAGGAGCGATGATTTATTTAGGGACAACAGAGAGAATGGCTGAAAAGCATTGTGACTGTACTATATGCCTGTGATATTCACCACAATAGTGCAATAATAGTTTTTAAACATAAAAAGTGCTTATTGGCTTAAGACTTCTGCAAATAGATTGGGAATTGACTTCAACAAATGCTGGGCTTCCTTTGTGGCTCAGCTGGTAAAGAATCTGCCTGCAATGTGGGAGACCTGGGTTTGATCCCTGGATTTGGAAGATGCACTGGAGAAAGGAATGGCTACCCACTCCAGTACTCTAGCCCAGTGAATTCCACGGACTGTGTAGTCCATGGAGTCACAAACAATCGGACATGACTGGAGTGACTTTCACTTCCACTTTTCAACAAATGCTAAAATGCATTCTTTAGGAAAACTTTTTGAACATAATACCTGGGAACAAAATAGAGGAATACTTGAAGATATCACTAAATTTTTAAAAGATGCCCCTAGAGTGTTAAGGGAGCTCCTGAAGATAGCCAATAGATGTATTTGCCTCAAGAATTTTATTATTGTGGTGTTTCAGTGCTCCAGATCATAGCAGCCATTCTCCTCAAATATCCCGTAGTGGGCATAGGCACTCGGACATATGGCTCATAAAGTTAAATTGAGTCTCTGTCACTTAGAAATGGGCTTGACAGCTTGGGACCCAGTGGACTATCCCCATTGAAAATACTGAGTATGAGTTAGGTAAAACAAAACAAGGCTGGTATAAGGGGTGAAATCTATAATGCATAAGTTCTATATAGGGGAAGGTTGATTATCTTCACTGTCTCCTACTAGAGGCCACAACTCTCAAACACCATCACCTGGGCGATGGAGTGGGTAAACATTTAAATGTATGAATTTGGGACGGGGTGTCCCTGTTTAGTGTAGAGCAGGTGATTAGCTCAGTCATGAAAAGGAGTCTGTCTTCATTTCTTGGAGCCGTGAAGTGAATTGGGGAGCCCTGAAGAATCCCTTTCAGCCCCTAGTTTTTACTCCTTCCGCTCTCCAGTCTCCATTCTCCAGGCATCCAGGTCAACTTGTATGTTTTTTTCTAAGTAACTTTAGCAACATTTAACCCTCCACATTCTCCTTCTGTCTCTCACAGGAGGTTGAAACAGTTGCTCATATGTGATCTATACACTTTATTTTATTTTTCTTTATATAGAGAGAGAGACTTGCAACTTACAAAGTTGACTTACAAAGTTCCAGGTGCACAGCAAGGTGATTCAGTTATACATACACACATATATTATTTTTCAGTTTATTTTCCGTTATAGGTATTTCAAGAGATTGACAAAGGAACTACAGTTCCCAGTGCTATGTAGTAAAACTTTGTTGGTTGTTGCCCATCTTTTTTTAAAATTAGAAATCTAGCATTCTATTCATACTAAGTCAAACAAGTGGAATCAAAATGTCATAAATGTTTAGTTAGGCAAACATTAACAAGTTTTCTAAAATATATATTATACATTCTAGTGAGTAACTATTATTCACTTAATACTGTTGTACCATGAGTGGTCAACAGAAAAGTAATAGAATTCGATATCACTAAAGGTAGCATTTAACAGAAAAACCTGACACACATCAGAATTATCTTAGAATTTTTTAAAGAATGCCAAGGTATAGCTTTTATTCTCCAAAGCTACAGATATGTTGCTCATGAGCAGCCATGCTTAAAATCGACTGGACCAAAATGATCTTTTAGTATTATCTAGTTTGTTTCATTTTTTCTATTTTAATTTCAGTGCTCCCGTTTAATTCAGTTTATGTTTTCCAATTTCTCCATCTCTTACTTTTGATGTTCCTTCTCAAGCCTTTATTAACTTTTTAAAATCAGTGTATCTCTGATGACCTGAGCTGACACAAGGTGGCAACTGGGGAGCACACCCAGCTTCCCATACCCCAGGGTGCCGCCTAGAGGGACATTGCCATTTCGTTTCTGCAATGGTGCAATGTAAAGGACAGAGAAGGCAATGGCACCCCACTCCAGTACTCTTGCCTGGAAAATCCCATGGACGGAGGAGCCTGGCGGGCTGCAGTCCATGGGGTAGCTGGGAGTCAGACACGACTGAGCGACTTCACTTTCACTTTTCACTTTCATGCATCGAAGGAAATGGCAACCCACTCCAGTATTCTTGCCTGAAGGATCCCAGGGATGCGGGAGCCTGGTGGGCTGCCATCTATGGGGTCGCACAGAGTCGGACACGACTGAAGCGACTTAGCAGCAGCAGCAGCAGCAGCAGCAGCAGCAGCAGCAGCAGCAGCAGCAGCAGCAGCAGCAGCAGCAGCAGCAGCAGCAGCAGCAGCAGCAGCAGCAGCAGCAGCAGCAGCAATGGAAAAGAAGGGACTCTTGTGGGCTCAACATATGACCTGGGGCTGGAATGCTTCCATGAAACCTGAGAGCCTTGATCACTCATTGGACGGCAGTCATGCCAATCCTTGCCTCCTGGCAAATGAGCTTAGAGCTGGCACTGGAGGAAGTGGTCCCGGTTGACCTTTCCAACTCCACCTACCGTCGCCAGCCCATCAGGGCCTTTCCCGCCTCCAGCTCAGCTTCGGACTTGGTGGGCGGGTGTGCGGGCCATCCCCTCACCATTCCTATTGTGGGGCCCACACCAGCAGCTCACAGACTCCTGTTCCCTGTGCAGCCGACGTCTCTGCTGTCCCCACCCCCACCCTGCAGTCCCGCGGCCAACAGCGTCTCGTCAGCGCGACACTCAGCGGCCGCCATCTTCCCCGCAGACATCAGTGCAGGACGATCCCTGTCTGGCACGTCTCTCCTGCCATGTCTGCCACAGAGGAGCACGACTGGATCCCGGGTGGCCCGGATAGAGCTGGTGGCGGGGCGGGCCGCGACCCCAGTCTCCTTGGGGTCCAAGCATCTGCTTCGGAGGGGATGGAAGGAGTCGAGGAGGCCACGGCTCTTCTGGCCTCCTTGGAGGTCTCCAGTGCCCGTCCCGGGGAGCAGGGTTTGCCTCAGGCCGCAGTGGGAGAGGAGTGTGGTAGAGAGCCGTTAGAGGAGGAGAAGATGGAGGAAGATGTAGAGGCGATGGAGGAGGACGAGGAAGAGGGTGAGATTGATTTCGAGGTGGAAGTCGTGGAGGAGGAGGCGCCTCTGTCTGGAGAGGGCGAGGAAGAGGAAGATGAGAATGAGCAGGAGGGTGCGGCAGCGGTTACAGGCCTTGGGTTCTCTGTGGAGACATTTGGGCCCCTGTTCTGGAGTCAGGTCGACTCCATTCTACGCAATTTCCATACCAACACACATGTCCTGTTCTGGCCTCCCACTGACGGCCTGATGGCCGGGGGGCTGCTCCCCGCCACCCTCGGACCCTGGAGAAGGTCCGGTGCCTCCTCAGGAGCGGGAAGACCTGGGAGAGGGAGACAGAGGCTTGCAGGGTGAGTACCCGGTGGAGGGCGCTCCACCCTGGGAGCTGCGGGATCTTGTGGAGGGGGTTGCATCCTAGAAGACACAGGAACCACCAGTGGAGGCCGAATTCTGGGCGAGGAAGCCCTGACTGCTGCCTCTGAGACTGGGAGGTTGAGGCCTGTGGTCCCGGAGGGGCTGAGGCGGGCAAGTGGTGGCTGAGCCTTCAGGCCCTTGTGGGGCCATTGAGCTCAAAGGCAGGTCTCTAGCAGTCACGCAGTGGGTCAAAACTCTCAAAAACCTCCGGGCACAATTAGCACAAGTGGAAGCCCAGTTCTATAGACCTTCATGGTCTCGAGAAAAAGCATGCTGCCTTCTACCAACCTAGAGGCAAACAAGTGGCATCCCTCCCTTTTGGTTAACGGCTTTAAAAAATGTGAATATTCTCGGTAGGAGGATCCGAGAAAATGATGACATAGCACAGGGGCACTTTTCAGCGATTGAGGAATCTGTGAGCGTCTCCATAGAGTTTGCCTTTAAATCGAACGAACATTTTTTTTCCATTGAGGTTCTGAAAAACACGTAGAAAATGGTATCAGTATCAAATGATTTGGATCCGTTCTCCAAAGGGGCCAGAGATAATCAAAGAGATCTGTGTGAGATCTACTGGAAAGAGGGGAAAAACGTTTGTGAAGATTGTCAAGCAGCAGACATGATGGGGGGTAGAAATGTATCCAGGTATTATTTGTTTTTTTCTTTTATTAAACCTATTTCTCTTCTCTCAGGCCTAGACTCTGCTGCTGATTTTCAGTTGGGATATTTTCCCTGCCAACTTTTGACCCCAATGTCTGCATCATTCTGCCCTAATGATGAGGGTGAGGATCAGGATGAAAAGGCTGATGAAGAGGAAGAGGATGAAAATGAAAAACCTGAAGGACTCTAAATGGATGTGGTCTCAGCAAAGAGCAGCTCTGGATAATACAGGTATTATTGCATAGGCTTTAGTATGACATAACCATTCCTGACACATACCTCTTACTAACAGCTTTATAGTTTTAAATTTTTCTTCTGTAAAGTAAATAAGAAAATGGTTGAAATTAATTTTGGAAAAAGAGTTTATTGTTAATAATGTATTCTAGATAATGTAGGAGGCAGTATGTTCTGAAGTGTATTTCATTTAGAGCCACAAGTCCTTTGTCCTGTAGCTTTAAGTCTACTGCAGATAGGAACTCTATCAGACCTGGAAATGGAGACCAGTGCTTCTCTAGAAAAGAGTCACCAGAAGCAGCAGCTAAAGTGACTAGGCCATGCATTAGCTGTGTCATCATCGCCTGGCCACAGAATTGTAGTCTCTTGTACTGACAGTGACTTTGAGAAAGTGATTCCTTACAATGTAGTAAGATGTTAAGGATTTCAAGAGAACTGCATTTCAGGATTAATTTACAAATATTAGTTGAATTTAGATGCCTTATTCAAAAGAAAAGAAAACTAGTCCTAGTAATATTATTGATTATCACTGAGTTGGTAAATAAATCTCTGTTTCTCTTTCCTCTATTCATTCATCTTTTAGTCTCTCTCACTCACTCTCTCACTCTTTCTTAGTTTTCATGCATGTGGTTGTTTGAGAAACCCTCATTCTCATTTTACACATGTGGAAACTGAAGGTCTGGAAATCTAAGGGATTTATGATTTGTGCAAGGAAACACCAGTTTAAGGTGGAATGACTTATTTAAATCACAGTGTGGCCTTTCAAGGAAACAGCAAGTATTTATAGTGGTGGGCAAGAGGGAGATAAGTTTTGCGTGAGAAATGATGTGCACCCTGATCGCCAAGGGTCTGGGTTTCCTTGTTGAGAAAATAGATGTACATAGTATTGACTCATATTTAGAAAGTCACTGGTGCATGTTGCTGAGGTACAATGGTTAACTGGCTCTTATTTCATCCTACAGTGGGAAGGCATAGAAAGAAGCAGACAGCAAAGAAAAGATGCATTTGTTCTTCATGCATATTCTTGTTTTCATTGGCCTGAAATACCAATTTTGTTTCAAAGTTTCAACCCCTCAAAATGATACTAAATACTGACATCTGACTTTACTCTTACCTTTTAACAGATAATTTGATAGTATTGTTCACATTGGAAATAAAAGCTTGTTTGAAAATAAGCTGTAGTGGTTTTTTTTTTCCCTTAAATATCACTGACTCAAATCTATCATTATTCTATTTATTTTGGCCCACCTTACTGTTGTTGAAAGGGATTTCTTTTTTTTTTTTTTTTTTGTAATTTCATTAGGCAATTTTTATTTATTTATTTTTTTTTATTTATTTATTTTTTTTTTTAATTTTAAAATCTTAAATTCTTACATGCGTTCCCAAACATGAACCCCCCTCCCACCTCCCTCCCCACAACATCTCTCTGGGTCATCCCCATGCACCTGCCCCAAGCAAGCTGCACCCTACGTCAGACATGGACTGGCGATTCAATTCTTACATGACAGTATACATGTTAGAATTCCCATTCTCCCAAATCGTCCCACCCTCTCCCTCTCCCTCTGAGTCCAAAAGTCCGTTATACACATCTGTGTCTTTTTTCCTGTCTTGCATACAGGGTCGTCATTGCCATCTTCCTAAATTCCATATATATGTGTTAGTATACTGTATTGGTGTTTTTCTTTCTGGCTTACTTCACTCTGTATAATTGGCTCCAGTTTCATCCATCTCATCAGAACTGATTCAAATGAATTCTTTTTAACGGCTGAGTAATACTCCATTGTGTATATGTACCACAGCTTTCTTATCCATTCATCTGCTGATGGACATCTAGGTTGTTTCCATGTCCTGGCTATTATAAACAGTGCTGCGATGAACATTGGGGTACATGTGTCTCTTTCAATTCTGGTTTCCTCCGTGTGTATGCCCAGAAGTGGGATTGCTGGGTCATAAGGTAGTTCTATTTGCAATTTTTTAAGGAATCTCCACACTGTTCTCCATAGTGGCTGTACTAGTTTGCATTCCCACCAACAGTGTAGGAGGGTTCCCTTTTCTCCACACCCTCTCCAGCATTTATTGCTTGCAGATTTTTGGATCGCAGCCATTCTGACTGGTGTGAAGTGGTACCTCATTGTGGTTTTGATTTGCATTTCTCTAATAATGAGTGATGTTGAGCATCTTTTCATGTGTTTGTTAGCCATCCGTATGTCTTCTTTGGAGAAATGTCTATTTAGTTCTTTGGCCCATTTTTTGATTGGGTCGTTTATTTTTCTGGAATTGAGCTGTAGAAGTTGCTTGTATATTTTTGAGATTAGTTGTTTGTCAGTTGTTTCATTTGCTATTATTTTCTCCCATTCAGAAGGCTGTCTTTTCACCTTGCTTATATTTTCCTTTGTTGTACAGAAGCTTTTAATTTTAATTAGATCCCATTTGTTTATTTTTGCTTTTATTTCCAGAATTCTGGGAGGTGGATCATAGAGAATCCTGCTGTGATTTATGTCTGAGAGTGTTTTGCCTATGTTCTCCTCTAGGAGTTTTATAGTTTCTGATCTTACATTTAGATCTTTAATCCATTTTGAGTTTATTTTTGTGTACGGTGTTAGAAAGTGATCTAGTTTCATTCTTTTACAAGTGGTTGACCAGTTTTCCCAGCACCACTTGTTAAAGAGATTGTCTTTACTCCATTGTATATTCTTGCCTCCTTTGTCAAAGATAAGGTGTCCATATGTGTGTGGATTTATCTCTGGGCTTTCTATTTTGTTCCATTGATCTATATGTCTGTCTTTGTGCCAGTACCATACTGTCTTGATGACTGTGGCTTTGTAGTAGAGCCTGAAGTCAGGCAAGTTGATTCCTCCAGTTCCATTCTTCTTTCTCAAGATTGCTTTGGCTATTCGAGGTTTTTTGTGTTTCCATACAAATCTTGAAATTATTTGTTCTAGTTCTGTGAAAAATGTGGCTGGTAGCTTGACAGGGATTGCATTAAATTTGTAAATTGCTTTGGGTAGTATACTCATTTTCACTATATTGATTCTTCCGATCCATGAACATGGTATATTTCTCCATCTATTAGTGTCCTCTTTGATTTCTTTCATCAGTGTTTTATAGTTTTCTATATATAGGTCTTTAGTTTCTTTAGGTAGATATATTCCTAAGTATTTTATTCTTTTCGTTGCAATGGTGAATGGAATTGTTTCCTTAATTTCTTTTTCTACTTTCTCATTATTCGTGTATAGGAATGCAAGGGATTTCTGTGTGTTGATTTTATATCCTGCAACTTTACTATATTCATTGATTAGGTCTAGTAATTTTCTGGTGGAGTCTTTAGGGTTTTCCATGTAGAGGATCATGTCATCTGCAAACAGTGAGAGTTTTACTTCTTCTTTTCCAATTTGGATTCCTTTTATTTCTTTTTCTGCTCTGATTGCTGTGGCCAAAACTTCCAGAACTATGTTGAATAGTAGCGGTGAAAGTGGACACCCTTGTCTTGTTCCTGACTTTAGGGGGAATGCTTTCAATTTTTCACCATTGAGGATAATGTTTGCTGTGGGTTTGTCATATATTGCTTTTATTATGTTGAGGTATGTTCCTTCTATTCCTGCTTTCTGGAGAGTTTTTATCATAAATGGATGTTGAATTTTGTCAAAGGCTTTCTCTGCATCTATTGAGATAATCATATGGTTTTTATTTTTCAATTTGTTAATGTGGTGAATTACATTGATTGATTTGCGGATATTGAAGAATCCTTGCATCCCTGGGATAAAGCCCACTTGGTCATTGGTGTATGATCTTTTTAATGTGTTGTTGGATTCTGATTGCTAGAATTTTGTTGAGGATTTTTGCATCTATGTTCATCAGTGATATTGGCCTGTAGTTTTCCTTTTTTGTGACATCTTTGTCAGGTTTTGGTATTAGGGTGATGGTGGCCTCATAGAATGAGTTTGGAAGTTTACCTTCCTCTGCAATTTTCTGGAAGAGTTTGAGGAGGATAGGTGTTAGCTCTTCTCGAAATTTTTGGTAGAATTCAGCTGTGAAGCCGTCTGGACCTGGGCTTTTGTTTGCTGGAAGATTTCTGATTACCATTTCAATTTCTGTGCTTGTGATGGGTCTGTTAAGATTTTCTATTTCTTCCTGGTTCAGTTTTGGAAAATTGTACTTTTCTAAGAATTTGTCCATTTCTTCCACGTTGTCCATTTTATTGGCATACAACTGCTGATAGTAGTCTCTTATGATCCTTTGTATTTCTGTGATTGTCTGTTGTGATCTCTCCATTTTCATTTCTAATTTTATTGATTTGATTTTTCTCTCTTTGCTTCTTGATGAGTCTGGCTAATGGTTTGTCAATTTTATTTATCCTTTCAAAGAACCAGCTTTTGGCTTTGTTAATTTTTGCTATGGTCTCTTTTGTTTCTTTTGCATTTATTTCTGCCCTAATTTTTAAGATTTCTTTCCTTCTACTAACTCTGGGGTTCTCCAACTCTTCCTTTTCTAGTTGCTTTAGTTGCAGAGTTAGGTTATTTCATTTGACTTTTTTCTTGTTTCTTGAGGTATGCCTGTATTGCTATGAACTTTCCTCTTAGCACTGCTTTTATAGTGTCCCACAGGTTTTGGGTTGTTGTGTTTTCATTTTCATTAGTTTCTATGCATATTTTGATTTCTTTTTTGATTTCTTCTGTGATTTGTTGGTTATTCAGAAGTGTGTTGTTCAACCTCCATATGTTGGAATTTTTAATAGTTTTTCTCCTGTAATTGAGATCTAATCTTAATGCATTATGGTCAGAAAAGATGCTTGGAATGATTTCGATTTTTTTGAATTTATCAAGTTTAGATTTATGGCCCAGGATGTGATCTATCCTGGAGAAGGTTCCATGAGCACTTGAAAAAAAAGTGAAATTCATTGTTTTGGGGTGAAATGTCCTATAGATATCAATTAGGTCTAACTGATCTAATGTATCATTTAAAGTTTGTGTTTCTTTGTTAATTTTCTGTTTAGTTGATCTGTCCATAGGTGTGAGTGGGGTATTAAAGTCTCCCACTATTATTGTGTTATTGTTGATTTCCCCTTTCATACTTGTTAGCATTTGTCTTACATATTGCGGGGCTCCTATATTGGGGCATATATATTTATAATTGTTATATCTTCTTCTTGGATTGTTCCTTTGATCATTATGTAGTGGCCTTCTTTGTCTCTTTTCACAGCCTTTGTTTTAAAGTCTATTTTATCGGATATGAGTATTGCCACTCCTGCTTTCTTTTGGTCTCTATTTGCGTGGTATATCTTTTTCCAGCCCTTCACTTTCAGTCTGTATGTGTCCCTTGTTTTGAGGTGGGTCTCTTGTAAGCAGCATATAGAGGGGTCTTGTTTTTGTATCCATTCGGCCAGTCTCTGTCTTTTGGTTGGGGCGTTCAACCCATTTACGTTTAAGGTAATTATTGATAAGTGTGATCCCGTTACCATTTACTTTATTGTTTTGGGTTCGAGTTTATACACCCTTTTCGTGTTTCCTGTCTAGAGAATATCCTTTAGAATTTGTTGGAGAGCTGGTTTGGTGGTGCTGAATTCTCTCAGCTTTTGCTTGTCTGTAAAGCTTTTGATTTCTCCTTCGTATTTGAATGAGATCCTTGCTGGGTACAGTATTCTGGGCTGTAGGTTATTGTCTTTCATCACTTTAAGTATGTCTTGCCATTCCCTCCTGGCCTGAAGAGTTTCTATTGAAAGATCAGCTGTTATCCTAATAGGAATCCCCTTGTGTGTTATTTGTTGTTTTTCCCTTGCTGCTTTTAATATTTGTTCTTTGTGTTTGATCTTTGTTAATTTGATTAATATGTGTCTTGGGGTGTTTCGCCTTGGGTTTATCCTATTTGGAACTCTCTGTGTTTCTTGGACTTGGGTGATTATTTCCTTCCCCATTTTAGGGAAGTTTTCAACTATTATCTCCTCAAGGATTTTCTCATGATCTTTCTTTCTGTCTTCTTCTTCTGGGACTCCTATAATTCGAATGTTGGAGCGTTTCATATTGTCCTGGAGGTCTCTGAGATTGTCCTCATTTCTTTTAATTCGTTGTTCTTGTTTCCTCTCTGATTCATTTATTTCTACCATTCTATCTTCTATTTCACTAATCCTATCTTCTGCCTCCGTTATTCTACTAATTGTTGCCTCCAGAGTGTTTCTGATCTCATTTATTGCATTATTCATTATATTTTGACTCTTTTTATTTCTTCTAGGTCCTTGTTAAACCTTTCTTGCATCTTCTCAATCCTTGTCTCTAGCCTATTTATCTGTGATTCCATTTTGATTTCAAGATTTTGGATCATTTTCACTATCAATATTCGGAATTCCTTCTCCGGTAGATTCCCTACTTCTTCCACTTTTGTTTGGTTTGGTGGGCAACTCTCCTGTTCCTTTACCTGCTGTGTATTCCTCTGTCTCTTCATCTTGGTTATATTGCTGCGTTTGGGGTGGCCTTTTTATATTCTGGGAATTTGTGGAGTTCTCTTTATTATGGAGCTTCCTCACTTTGGGTGGGGTTCTATCAGTGGCTTGTCAAGGTTTCCTGGTTAGGGAGGCTTGTGTTGGAGTTTTGGTGGGTGGAGCTGGGTGTTTTTTTTTTTTTTTTTTTTTTTTTTGTTTTTTTTTTTTTTTTTTTTTTTTTTTTTTTTTTTTTTTTTTTTTTTTTTTTTTTTTTTTTTTTTTTTTTTTTTTTTTTTTTTTTTTTTTTTTTTTTTATTTTTTTTTTTTTTTTTTTTTGTTTATTACTCTCTGAGTGCATATGGAGTGGCCCGGTATGGGTTACGAGACATCAAAGGTTTTGGGATAATTTTTGAGCTGCTGTAATTTGAAGCTCAGGGGAGTGTTCCTCAGGTTGCT